>NC_053168.1:93156651-93219151 GCF_016835505.1 Polypterus senegalus
GGTTGCACAGGTAGTCCCACTTCTCCAGGATGGCACATCAATACGTGTCATTGCCAGAAGGTTTGCTGTGTCTCCCTGCACAGTCTCATTGACATGGAGGAGATTCTAGGAGACAAGCAGTTACTCTAGGAGAGCTGGAGAGGGCCATAGAAGGTCCATAACCCATCAGCAGGACCAGTATCTGCTCCTTTGGGCAAGGAAGAACAGGATGAGCACTGCCAGAGCCCTACAAAATGACCTCCAGCAGGCCACTGGTGTGAATGTCTCTGACCTAACAACCAGAAAGACTTCATGAGGGTGACCCAAGGGCCCCATGTCCTCTAATGGGCCCTGAGCTCACTGCCCAGCAGCATGCAGCTCGATTGGCATTCGCCATAGAATACCAGAATTGGCAGATGCACCAATAGTGCCCTGTGCTTTTTACAGATGAGAGCAGGTTCACCCTGAGCACGTGACAGAAGTGAAAGGGTCTGGAGAAGCCATGGAGAACATTATGTTGCCTGTAACATCATTCAGCATGAGCAGTTTGGTGGTGGGTTAATGATTGTCTGGGGAGGCATATCCATGGGGGGTCACACAGACCGCTACAGGCTTGACAAAGGCACCTTAGCATGAAAAGTTAAGCAGGTTTCATTTCGAAATTCTACGCGAAATGGTCATAACGGTCAACAACGTCCGCCATGTTGAACTTTCTTATTTATGGCCCCATCTTCACGAAATTTGGTAGGTGGCTTCCCTGCGCTAACCGAAACCAATGTACTTGCTTATTTCGATAGTATGACGCCACTGTCGGCCACAATATTGAACTTTCCAACATCACCAATTTTCAAACTTCCCATGTAGGTAGAAGGCTGACCCCATCTTCACGAAATTTGGTAGATGGCTTCCCTGCGCTAACCAAAACCGATATACGTACTTATTTCGGTGGTATGACGCCACTGTCGTCCGCCATATTGAATTTTCCAAATGTATATATACACTAATAAAAGGCAAAGCCCTCACTCACTCACTCACTCACTGACTCATCACTAATTCTCCAACTTCCCGTGTAGGTAGAAGGCTGAAATTTTGGCAGGCCCATTCCTTACAGCTTACTTTCAACAATTAAGCTGGTTTCATTTTGAAATTCTACGCGTAACGGTCATAACAGTCAACAACGTCCACCATGTTGAACTTTCTTATTTATGGCCCCATCTTCTCGAAATTTGGTAGGCGGCTTCCCTGCACTAACCAAAACCAATGTACATTCTTATTTTGGTATTATGATGCCACTGTCGGACGCCATATTGAACTTTTCAACAGTCTTTGTTACTTATGGGCCCATATTCAAGAAATTTGGTACATGGGTTCCCAACGCTAACTGAATCCTACTTACGTACATATATATGTCCATAGCCTGCAGTTCGGTCACCGTGTGAGGCGGCGTTGGGTCCCCCATCCCTACGCCTCCCACGTTGTTGGCTGCCTGCCTATATAAGGCCGTCCGTCGCTCCAGTCTCTACATTCCCTTCCTTGCTTCGCCACGGGGATTCACGTCTCCCTACTAATAACTACAGCCTATTTGTTTAATCCACAGCTTCTCCGCTGTTTTATTGTTTGTTTATTACAATTATAGTTATTGTATAGATATTTTACGCTTACTTTACATTGCTCAGGTACCCATTTCCTTTATCATTCCAACCCCCATTACCATGTCTATCGAGATGATCACTATCGATCAAAGAACTTTCACTTACCGAGTGGTTTCCATGCCCGGGGATACCACCTACCTTTTCAATTCTCTGTGTTACATATTGCACGGCCATATCAGGCTCACTCTTGATATCCGGAGGAACATTGTATCTTATGTATTGAATGACTGGGACAGGTTCAAGGTGTGGACTGATGACGGTACAGGAGATAATTATACTACACAGGAGCACTATAAGAGTGAAATGCTTAAGCCCTTCACCTATGCTTCTGCATGTGAGTTGATGGCTGCCGCTGAATTGTTCGGTTGTCGCTTTCAAGTGTACCGAAATGGCCAAATATTTTACACCTTTGGACAACCGCCAATGCCTCTTAAACATCTTAGATTCACAGGTGACGATTTCAGTAGTGGACACTTTGATGTTTATGAATTTTTAAACTCTCAAAAAGCTGGATGTGATTTTATCGCTGAAACCGGTTGTGTGCTTACAACGCTTGACAGATGCCGAATGTCACTTCAATACAACAAATCCTGCAAATACTGTCATAATTGAAACAAAATATGAAACTCAAACCAATTATGACAGCAGCAATCCAAGCTGTGAGATTTGAGACAAGATTACTGTTCACATGGCCAACTGTAAGTTGCATGCTCAAGAGTAAGCTCAGCGCACAGCTTGGTCATGTTACAACTGGAGGGCCGAACTGACAACATGGTATACAAAGAGATCCTTAACAAATAATTATTGGCATATTTTCCCTCAGTTTAAAAAGGTAAAATTTTCTTCTTAATAAAAATTTTAATGCAGTACTTCAGCACTGCGAAGCACGGGTGTTTTGCTAGTATACTAATAAAAGGCAAAGCACTCACTCATCACTAATTCTCCAACTTCCCGTGTAGGTTGAAGGCTGAAAATTGGCAGGCTTATTCCTTACAGCTTACTTACAAAAGTTAAGCAGGTTTCATTTTGAAATTCTACGCGTAACGGTCATAACAGTCGACAACGTCTGCCATGTTAAAATTTCTTAGCCTACCAAATTTTGTGAAGATGGGGTCATAAATAAGAAAGTTCAACATGGCGGATGTTGTCGACCGTTATGACCGTTACGCGTAGAATTTCGAAATGAAACCTGCTTAACTTTTGTAAGTAAGGTGTAAGGAATGAGCCTTCTAAATTTCAGCCTTCTACCTACACGGGAAGTTGGAGAATTAATGACATTGGCAAGTTCAATATGGCAGCCGACAGTGGCGTCATACCACTGAAATAAGTACGTACATCTGTTTTGGTTAGCACAGGGAAGCCACCTACCAAATTTCGTGAAGATGGGGTCATAAATAAGAAAGTTCAACATGGCGGATGTTGTCGACCGTTATGACCGTTACGCGTAGAATTTTGAAATGAAACCTGCTTAACTTTTGTAAGTACACTGTAAGGAATAAGCCTGCCAAATTTTAGCCTTCTACCTACATGGGAAGTTGGAGAATTAGTAGTGAGTGAGTGAGTCAGTCAGTCAGTCAGTGAGGCCTTTTATTAGTATAGATTTCACGCCAACATTTTATTACTTTTTATTATAACATGGAAAAAAAATTCTGTTTTAGTTATGTGTTCATTTCCTGCATGGTATTTCCTGTCATCCTACACTTACCCAGATCATTGTAGACACAGAACACAGATGAAATGCATATGTTCCAAATAATATATTATTTACCCTATGCTACTCCAGGCATCTCGCTCCCAGATAAACAGACTTGAACAGGGAGAACTTCAGCTGCATCAGTGGGGATGGGATAGTAGGCTGCTTCCTGCTTGTTCTGATCGACAACATTTGCAAAACAAAGATGCTACTTGAGTGGTGCGAGGGAATTTAAGATAGCCCGGGATCACAAGTTTTTTCATAGGATTCAGGGATGCTATTGTTAAAGAAACTTTCCCCTAGTATGTACGATGATTACTGTAGTGGATAATAATTTCCTCCCCTTATTTATTTATGTATGGCATTTTTGTTGTGGCATGTTTGCTTTTTATATTATTGGTTTGTCGTATTTTTTGTTGTACTTGCACTGTTTACATGGTGTGGCCTTTCCAATTTCATTGTATTATTACAATGACAATTGTCTAGTATTAAAGGCTTTCTGATTCTATATCGTAACAGGAAAAAGATTGTTTTTCCCATTCCTTCAGTGTCTATATTCATACCTGATATTTGCATTTCCAGTGTCTGAATACACAAGAGAATCTGTTCTCAACTAGATTATGATTATACCATCATCACATCTTTCAATATCCCATACTCCAGTCTTTCTCTGTTATTTGTTGTTTCAATGATCCACAAAGCTGCTTGAGTTACGAGCTATAAAAAAATATCAACTAAGTTCGTGGCTCGATTTTATTAGATAAATCTATGATCTAGCTGATCCTTCATCATTTGGTTGGGTGGGTTTTGCAGATTTTCCATCATGCTTAGTAATGGCATTTGTAGCATTTCCATCGCTAAATTGAACAAAGCTAGTGAGGTGAAGCCCACTTGCCATTGGGCCTCACTGAAATTTTCAGTGCCGTCATCTGACTTTGACATGTTTTGTACTTCTGTTTCTTTCCTTTTGCTAATAAAATCTAAAATGACTGGTTATGACATAGATCACGTTTCCCACCAATAACTCATATCCCAATAGAAGGGCGATTCACAAATGATTTGTTCTTTCTGAATGATTCTTTTCTACAGTGGCCCTAAAATGCAGTTTGCAAAAACAAATCTTTTTAATGAATTATACAAATCTATTTCGTGGAGCTCAGTGGGAGTGTTAAAGTAACTTCAGTAAGTTACTAGTAGACAACCTCCTGTTAATGTCACTTTGTTTTAAGTAGCTGTGATTGGCAACATTTTAAGTCAATCTTATTTTTTCAATCTTGTCATGCAGGCGTATGCTGAATTGCTGTCCATATATGTGTGTTCCAAATACTTTCAAAGAGTTAAATTAACTTTTCTAGTGATAATGGTAACACTGGTGATTTTTCTGTGTAAGGTTATAACACCCGGGGAAATGGGACTATTGACCTACTGTATGCAAACGTTAAAGACGCATACAGTGCCACCCCGCTGCCTGCGCTTGGGAAAGCAGATCATAACCTGGTCCTGCTTCAGCCTCACTACAAACCAAGAGTGAGGGAGCTACCTACAACCACACGCTCATTCAGGAAGTGTTCCCCTGAGGCAGAGCAGGCTCTAAGAGACTGCTTTGGAATTACAGTCTGGGATATCCTACAACAACAACGTTTATTTATATAGCACATTTTTATACAAAAAAAAATGTAGCTCAAAGTGCTTTACAAAATGAAGAATAGGGGTCACATAGTGAGAACATTGAGGAGGTTGTTAACTGCACTACTGACTACATCAATTTCTGTATGGACATTGTAGTTCCAGTAAGAACTGTACGCTGCTATGCCAACAACAAGCCATAGATTACAAGTGACATCAATGGCCTTTTGAACCAGAATATTATTACTGGGCAGCAAATATACAAGCTATAAAAACCAGGACTTTTGCACAAACAGACGAACATACACAGGCTTTGTCTCCAATAAAAATAAAATCTTGCAGTACTTCATAATTTTCCTTGCTTTGTACCCCAATAAATTCAAGTCATAGCCAATATACTAACACCCCAATTGTGCTTCATTTACTCAGAATATGGAACCAACGTTGAAAGTATTTCAAGGTACAGAAGCCTTTATCTATGGCAGCTCTGCATGATAACCACCTTTTTCCACCCTCTCAAACTTATAGTTTTTAATATCTGGAAAACATTCGTGATTTTTACATCGACAACGTCTTTGTATCTTACGAATGATTACACTCCAAATTTAACTTTCCAGCATCATATTTCTTTCACTACCTCCAAATTAGAAACTTTGCTAAACAAAACTGGCTGAATTTTCCTCACCTATTCTGGAAAAAAGTTTTGATCAGTCTTGAGGATTCAGACAGCATTTCTGTAATATACTAAAACATTTTAAAGTCCCTCCTTTTCAAATATCCCAGAGTTCAGGGGGAAAAGGATCTCACTCAACATTTCAGAAATGGAATGGAACGAAGAAGTCCACAGAATTCAGTCGAGCTCCATATGTGCAAAGCATACAATTTTTCAACTTAAAATTGTATATCGAGCACAACTGTCTTATTTAAAATTGTCCAAAATGTTTCCAGGGCAAGATCCAACTTGTGAACATTGCAATCAAATTTCTAGCCTTATTGGGCCATATTATCTGGGCATTCGCAAAATTAACATCATTTTGAACCAAAATCTTTAAATGCCTTTTAGACAGCATTAGAGTCCCAATTCCTCTTAATCAACTAACAGCTGTGTTTGGTGTACGTCCAGATGGGCTTAAGGTGGAGAAGGATAAACGAACTGTAATTGGCTTTACTTCACTATTGGCATGTAGACTTCTGTTGCTCAACCGGAAGAATTCTAACCCACCTCTTCTAATTCGGTGGGTAACTGATGTCATAAATTAGTTGACATTGGAAAAAATCAGATTCTTATTTTAGAGGATCTGTGAACTTTTTTAAAACCTGGCAGGATCTAATCAATAACATTTTAGACTAAGCATTTACATCGAGGAAGTGAATTATCTTTTCTTTTTATTTTAATTATTTTTATTTATTATAAGGTTATAAATTATGTAACAATTAAATCTTGCATCCTGCTTCTTTTAAATGTGACTGGATTATGTTGCTGAAAGTTAAGTGTGTGAAATGTTGGCAAATACATATTAGTCTTAAATCGGTTATGGTTTGTCTTATTGGTGGTGTGGCATTTAATATCCTTTTCTTATTTACTATTTCATATGTTTGCGTTAATCTTTTTTTTTTTTTTAATCTGTTGCAGCTGATTATAAAGAAAGTTTTAATACAATTGGAAATATAGAAGAAATAGCTTACAACGCAGTCTCTTTCACATGGGATGTGAATGAGGAAGCTAAGGTAAGAAATCAGTAAATGTTTTTGTTAGCTGGGTAAATATTTTCAGACCTTCACAGTACAATTCAGGATATCTAAAATACATTTTTAGAGTTCTGAAAATTGCATCCTGTCATTTTCAGAAATGTCAGGTTTGTTTCACGATATCTCAAAGTAACTTCCTGGGGCCTCATGTATAAACGGTGCGTACGCACAGAAATGTTGCGTTCGAATGTTTCCACGTTCAAATCGCAATGTATAAAACCTAAACTTGGCATAAAGCCACGCACATTTCCACGGTACCTCATACTAAGTCATACGCAAGTTCTGCGCTCGGTTTTGCAGACAGGCGGCACCCAGCATCAAAGCAGTGCTACTATTCCTGTGTGACTACCCTTTCTTAGATCCACATTCCTGACATGGCTTTATAAATACACTGAAACTAACTGCATATTGTTTATTAGTGTAATGCATCTGATTGTAATTAACCTGTAACAATATAATGGTCTAGGGAATCGCCATAGTATTCCAAATACCATAACTGCTTTAGCATTGTTACTGTCGCTGCACCTTCTTTTTCTTCTTTCAGCTGCTACCATTAAGGGTTGCCACAGCGGATCATCTTTTTCCATATTACTCTCACTGCAGCACTCGGAGTATTTATATCACTGTATCTGAGTAGGGAATGACAGCAGCTGATCAGAAAGAGAATTATCGGGATACAGCATCAAGCACACGCTGCCTCAGCCACGGCAAAACGCTTCAGAGACTTTTCCGTACGGACCTTACGGTTCAGAAACCGTTTCATCCCAAGATCTTTAAACACAGTCAATCAGTCCATCAAGTGCTCCTTGTAGAACTGTTTGTACTTATAAGTACAATCCCCTCACTGTAAACTTGCGATACAGTTATAATATTGCACAACCTGTGCCACTTTATAAAGCGCGTATTTACATATGACTACGATATCATTTTTAAGATGAAATGCAGCAAAATATGTTAATTATATTATACAGATAAAACTTTAACTTCATTTAAATAATCTGTGTTGTTAATAATTAAACATGTCAGGACACGGTGCCGCAGCACTAGCTAGTTCACGGATTGTTCCTACCTCATGCTGTATTCTTGCTGGGCTGGCGCGACACTGGAAGGATAGATGGATAGAATACTTAAACATGTACAACAAAGATATTTCAATGTTCCTTAAAAGTTTTGAAGAATCGTTGTCGTAAGTTTACAGATGGCTTAACGTCTATTACAGAGCTGATTGTGTGGTGATTGGGTATTTGGAGAAAGAAAAGTAAGGACAGGAATTGGAGGTTAGTACGTTTGAAAGTGACAGTACTGCTGCAATAATTTCATCAAAGGTCGTTCCGAATCACTGCGCCACCATGTTCCCATGTTTAATAACATGCTTTCATTCCTAACATCATGAAAAAGATATAACGTATACATCTCAGTATTTTAATTATTCAGAGAGCTGTAATATTACGAATGTAATGTATTCTGTGTCCTGTTGGAGAAAGTGAAAGCGGAAGGAAGCCCGTAGTGATTCACACACACAGAGCACTTAGGAGATCAAATACAAAACAAAGCATTTAACGTGCCACTTTAGTGACAATGAGATTTGAGAAACTAGTAAATTCAATGATTTTAAGATGAAGTTTATGATGTTCTACTTTAATGATAAAATAAACTACGTGATTAAAATGGAAATTTCGAGGTTAAAGTTGACATTTCATGCTTTTTTCCCCACTGTATGCCTATTTTTTTTCTCTGTACCCTAATAAGCTTTCATATGACATTCAGACAGTGGGCTACAACTTGCCTTTTCATGGCAACTTTGATATGTGACTTCTTTTTTATTTTGGGCACTGTGCAACTTTGTGAACTTGAGCTTTTGAGTTTCTCCAACACTCTGTCACTCGATCAACTTCCTTTTGTTGATTACACCACTGTTTAAAACAACAAATAGTAAGTTTTTCCTTGCCTCCATTTGGTATTTGCTGAAATTCTTTTATTTTCTCTCGTGCTTTTGCCATTGTCTTTTCACAGAACGCTAAGATCAAGGGCTATTTATATTGATTTGCATATTCAAAGAGGCATAATTCTGGGAGGTGATTATCATGTAAAGGTCCAACAGATAAGAACTGGTCTCTCTGAAAGTGCTTCCAACATTGGTTGCATATTCTGAGTGATTGATGGACGATTGGATTATTAGTATATTGATGATAATTTGTATTCACTGGGGCACAGAACATGGCATATATAGAAGTACAGCAAGATTTTATTTCTATTGCAGACCAGGCTTGTGTATATTCAACAGTTTATGTTCGATGTTCTGGTCTTTATAACTTCTATTTCTGCTGCCCAGTAATAGAAATGAAAGTTAGGTACTGCCATGCCCCCTTCTTTAGGTCTGCTTAGGTCTTTGGTTGCAAGGATGATTTGAATTCTAAAAAAATGAGATTATAATTGCATCTAATTTTTTAAAGAACAATTTATTGTATATGGTGATGCTCTGTAATAGAAATAGAAGCTTGGGGAGGATGTTCATTTTGACAGTATTGATTCTCCCTGCTAATGTGAGGTGAAGGGTAGACCATCTGTTTGCATATTTAATTTTTTCAATGCAGATAGCAAAAATTTTGTTGAAAAAGATGTTTATATTACCTTGTGATGTTTACCCCTAGGTATTTTAACTGATTTGCTAAAATAAATGGGAAGGTGTCCAGTCTAATATTATGTGCTAGAGAATTCAGTGGGAGAATAACATTGTTTTATTCCAATTAAATCCACATATCTTTTGAAATGTTACTAGTACTTTGAGGACTGCTGGTACGTTCGTTTGTGGGTCTGATATATACTGTGCCACATCATCTGCATCTAGTGATATTTTCTGTTCAATTCCTTCTGTGGTAATCCCCTTCATCTCCGATACATTTCAAAAGTGAATGGCCAATAGCTCAATGGCAATTGCAAAGAGCAATGGTGATAAAGAGGCCACATTCTAGTTTTAAGTAGTATGAAATAATGCTGTTAATATAAATGGAGTCTCCTGCACTGGTATAGAGTATAGTCTGATCCATGCACATATACTTGGGCCAAGACCCAAATGTGTGCAATGTGATGAATCTGTAGTCCTATTCAACCATGTCAAATGGTTTTACTGGGCGAGTATATTATATTAAAGAAATGTTGAAGATTAGAAGCTAAGTGTCTACCTTTAATAAATCCTGTCTGGTCTTGTGAGATTATAGAAGGAAGCACTTTTTTTATTTTATTGATTTTATTAAAAGCACACAACATTCCATAAAAATAAATAAATTTTTATAAACATAAAATCGAAAACAAATCAACCCCCACCCCTAAGGAAGCACTTTTATAACTCCTTTTAGCTAGAACATTTTGGGAGTATCTTAAAATCATCATTCAAAACTGAAAGTGGTCTGTATGGTACACATTGCAATAACTCAGTTTTCTTTGGAAATGTGGTAATGCTTGCAGAAAGGTTTGAGGTCGAATTTTGTTGTTTCTAGCGTCAATAAATGTTTCTAATAGTAGTGGAGCTAACTTAATATGAATTTGGTTTTTTTTATAAAATTCCAATGGGTATCCATCAGGCCGAGGTGCTTTCCACACTCGAGTGAGTTTATAAAATCCAGTATTTCTGGGAGTGTTAGAGTTTTATCCATTACCTCTGTGTTTTATCTTGGTAGAGTAATATGTATTGCTCTACTGTCCCCTATTGTATTATTAATATGTAGCTTTAGAATACCTAATCTCACAGACTTACCACTGTATATAACTTATCCCCACCTTCCCTTCTATATCTATAACCTCAGGCAATTAGATGTAGTAAAAAGACAAGCAGGAGTTAAGTTACACATAAAATAATGTATTACTGATAATATTCATAAATAATAACAAAATGCAAAGTACATTTGAATATTGGCAACCATACAACCTGATAAAATGGTGATGTGTAATTCAGGTGGCACACAGACTTGTAGTTACTTAAAATGTCTCTAGTTAAAGCATCGTTGGTGCTCAGCTTTCAGCCACATGTCTGTTCAATATGGCTGCTGAGCTGTGCTCTTCATTGTGTTGTTCTTATCATCACAAGTTAGCAAGAGAGATGCTTCTTCATCATATGTCAGTTAGAGAGATGCTTCTTCATATGTGAGTCAGAGAGAGAGAATGTGGTTGAGCATGTACATTTATAGATGTTCTCTCCAATTCCTAGAACCAATAGGACATCATGGTACTTAAAGGCCTCTGAGACTAGCCAATTCCAAACAGCCCTACCTCAGACCAATGGGAGCAATAGTACATTTAACACCTCAACCCAAACCCCCCCCACCCCCCCAAGACCATATGTTAAGCTAACCTGGCTTTGTGTGGGAGATCAAACTGGTTTAAGACACATCCCCCCAAATCCTGTCATAAAATTACAAAGAGACAGTCGTAAAAAGGGGGATGGGGGAAGGCAAACATGAATACCTCTCACCACTTGGTTTGCCTAAATTATAAATAAAGACATACAAAACATTTATCAAGTTATATGTAAAATCTCACATCACAACACTCTGCTATATGGCTGTCTAGCTGTGGTATTTGATTGTTTCTTATCATCTTTAAACTGGGTAGTATATAAGGACTTGTAGTACTCTAAATGTGTGAGTTATATTGTTATGGTCAATGATTTTATCTTCATCTTTGTTGGTAACTTCTGTTATTGCGTTGTAAACTTCCTGCTTGTGGATTTGTTGAGCTAAAACCTTATTTGTCTTCTTTCTGTGGGCATAATATTGATCTGGTGATTTAAATATGTGATGTTCCACTTTTGTTGTAAAGATGTGAAATTCTAATTTCAAAACTTTTCGTATAAAGTGCCTCATTTGGAGGCCTGGTGTATTCTTGCTGTACTCTGGTGTTTTAGCTAATTAGCTTGGACACCTTCTTGGTTTCCAAATTTTTATTTTTTTTTTTTTGTGGGAAAGATATGAAGAACTATCCTCTTAAAGTCTTCAGACCTTCCCATAGTATTCCTTCAAAGACTTCTGAGGGTGCATAATTCTGAATTCTGCACCGTTCTCATCACCATGACCTAACGCTGTTCAGGATCAGATACTATGTCTGATACTACAAATGAGATTGTTTTGTGATTTAAGATTCCCACACATGTAGCTTTCTTTGTATAGCTGGAGTGTAAGATTTGGCCATTCCAGTCTCTTTACACCTAAAACTGGCCCTTACTTACTAAGTCAGTCTGTTCTAAAATACTGTCTTGGTATTTAGACATGTTTGATGAAAAAATACTTTTTTCTCTTTAGTTAGTGATTAAGACCCTGAACATTCCAGCTCACAAAATTAACTGTTTGGCCAGAGAGACGCTGCTTCTGAACCTTAGAAGACATCTTGTAAACTTAAGTAAAAGTAGTATAATGTTTCATAGAATAGCTTTAACCTTTGTTTCATATTGTTGCCAAGTATTTTGGCTATGGAGCCTATTATCATGTTGGCACTTATAGTTGTTATGATAGAAAGGATAAATAAGAAATAGCTTGCTCTCTCCTGATCTCTCTTACCCTCTGCCAGCCCTCCCCCATTTTGCCTTCCAAAGTGAGACTAGAGCATACTTCATAAAGTCCCAGTATTCTGACATGCAAAGAGACAGAGCATGTTCAAAACAAATCAAACCCTCAACAGCTGTGTAGTAAAGATTACAATTGAAATACCTTAGGATAGTACAGCCCAGATGCAATAAACCTAGGGTATGATGTTAAACAGTCTCCTTAGGCGGGAAAAAGTGTAATAACACTGTAAATAACTAGTTACTTAGTGGTTACCAAAATATACATATATTTAATAGAATACATTTCAGTATTGTAATTAAAAAGAAAACAAAATTTAAAAAGTATCTGAAAAAGAAATAGACTGTATAGGCAAATGCTGCATTACAAACAGACCAAGTTGCAAGCAGAATCATCCTTGCATTACCAGGACACGATATGACTCATGATCAAATTTCAAATGATGCCAGGATCGGTCTTTTTAGTTCTTTTTCTGCTTCTTTAAAGATGCTACTTGAAGATGCAGAATTGGCTATCAACACTTTCATTTCAGCAGGAAACAAGAGGCTGTATATGTTATTTCAGCTTTGCGTAAGTGCTGTGGAATGCAGTTTGTTTAGCAGCTGTAGAAAGAGAGATGTATGGGGAAAATACAATACATACAATAAAAAATACAAAATACATATTTTCAAGCATAATCTCCACTTTCTGTCTGAAAATCAAAACCAAATTTTCTTTAACCCATAATTTGTCAAAATAGACGATAAGACTTCTCAGTTTTGAGGCATTCGATCCATGTATATGGCAAGCTGCTGAGATCTGTGTTTGATTTGAAGTCCTCTGCAATGTTTTTAGAGAATAGTTCAGCTATGAATTTCACAGGGTTTGCATTTTCATGGTTGTCAGGGAGACCTTAGATTCTTATGTTGCTCATTCTATATCTTTCTTCTAGCACAGCTAGTTTATCACAGAGCACTCCGCAGTTGCCTTTTTGTTAGCGGTGGATGGCAATTGTTCAATTTCTTCAATACAAGTTGTAAATGTTTGCTTAACTTTTTTAAGCTGAGCAGTAAGTTCTCTAATTTTATTCTCAAACTTAGTCATATATTTTCCTGTATTTTTTCATCAATTCTTGCAGCAAAGTTTTTACTTAAACATAACTCCTGGTCTTTTATATCCTGAAGCAGCTTGTCTATTCTGTTGTCAATTTTGTCATTACTCTTGGGTATATCCTTCTTTGTAGCATTCATATCTTTCCTTATGTCACTCTTTATATCATTTACATTCTGGCAAAATGTGTTAATTATTACTTTCTGCTCAAACAGTTCGTTTCCATGTTCTCCATGCAGAGGTGGAATTATGAGTCCAGTTGGAGTTGATGCTTTTGACTCACTGGGGTATCGGTAGGAGCTGACAGCAGGGATATAGAGAGGCCATGCTCAGTTCCACTAATCTGCCTGAGGTCGGCGAATACTCATTGCCCACCTCACTTGCAGTATTACTCCTACTTTCACTCTGTACTGAAGCTGATGCTGCAACGTGAGCTCTCGGCAGATCTGTTCCTTCTCCTGTCTCTTCCATGTCTGGCTGGATGTATCATGAACTTGAGACTAGTCTGACTTTGATGAAGCTTTAGCTGCTTTTTTCTTCTCTTTCTGAACCCTTGGTCTGCTGTTCATGTTTTAAATATACTTTAACTAGCTGTGTGTGGTCTTTAGGACAAAAACAACCCAAGGACTCCATAGTAGTTTTACGATATTGGTGAACTTGCAGAGATGTCAGCTAAGTGGGCTGGGACAGGTCATTTATTGTGTGAGACGGACATGTAGATAAGTGCAGCTGTGGCACAAATTGAGCGAGACAGGATGAAACCTGCCTCAAGAAATGTATGGTAGCTCGTGTTGTGAACGTACAATGTGCATGTACCACAGAGCTGAGTTTGTCTGCTTGGGTTGAATGATAAGTAAGGTGCATGCATGTACCATCTCACACTTGTATAAGCTTCTACATCTTCCATAGAATTGACACCAACTCCTGTGGCTGTGGATGAGCGTCAGCAGAGCAGACTGCTTTATATATATATATGTGTGTGTGTGTGTGTGTGTATATATATATATATATATATATATATATATATATATATATATATAATACACACACACACACACAGTGGTGTGAAAAACTATTTGCCCCCTTCCTGATTTCTTATTCTTTTGCATGTTTGTCACACAAAATGTTTCTGATCATCAAACACATTTAAATATTAGTCAAATATAACACAAGTAAACACAAAATGCAGTTTTTAAATGATGGTTTTTATTATTTTGGGAGAAAAAAATCCAAACCTACATGGCCCTGTGTGAAAAGTAATTGCCCCTTGTTAAAAATAACCTAACTGTGGTGTATCACACCTGAGTTCAATTTCCGTAGCCACCCCCAGGCCTGATTACTGCCACACCTGTTTCAATCAAGAAATCACTTAAATAGGAGCTGCCTAACACAGAGAAGTAGACCAAAAGCACCTCAAAAGCTAGACATCATGCCAAGATCCAAAGAAATTCAGGAACAAATGAGAACAGAAGTAATTGAGATCTATCAGTCTGGTAAAGGTTATAAAGCCATTTCTAAAGCTTTGGGACTCCAGCGAACCACAGTGAGAGCCATTATCCACAAATGGCAAAAACATGGAACAGTGGTGAACCTTCCCAGGAGTGGCCGGCCGACCAAAATTACCCCAAGAGCGCAGAGACGACTCATCCGAGAGGTTACAAAAGACCCCAGGACAACATCTAAAGAACTGCAGGCCTCACTTGCCTCAATTAAGTTCAGTGTTCACGACTCCACCATAAGAAAGAGACTGGGCAAAAACGGCCTGCATGGCAGATTTCCAAGACGCAAACCACTGTTAAGCAAAAAGAACATTAGGGCTCGCCTCAATTTTGCTAAGAAACATCTCAATGATTGCCAAGACTTTTGGGAAAATACCTTGTGGACTGATGAGACAAAAGTTGAACTTTTTGGAAGGCAAATGTCCCGTTACATCTGGCGTAAAAGGAACACAGCATTTCAGAAAAAGAACATCATACCAACAGTAAAATTATGGTGGTGGTAGTAGTGTGATGATCTGGGGTTGTTTTGCTGCTTCAGGACCTGGAAGGCTTGCTGTGATAGATGGAACCATGAATTCTACTGTCTACCAAAAAATCCTGAAGTAGAATGTCCGGCCATCTGTTCGTCAACTCAAGCTGAAGCGATTTTGGGTGCTGCAACAGGACAATGACCCAAAACACACCAGCAAATCCACCTCTGAATGGCTGAATATAAACAAAATGAAGACTTTGGAGTGGCCTAGTCAAAGTCCTGACCTGAATCCAATTGAGATGCCATGGCATGACCTTAAAAAGGCGGTTCATGCTAGAAAACCCTCAAATAAAGCTGAATTACAACAATTCTGCAGAGATGAGTGGGCCAAAATTCCTCCAGAGCGCTGTAAAAGACTCATTGCAAGTTATTGCAAACGCTTGATTGCAGTCATTGCTGCTAAGGGTGGCCCAACCAGTTATTAGGTTCAGGGGGCAATTACTTTTTCACACAGGGCCATGTAGGTTTGGATTTTTTTTTCTCCCTAAATAATAAAAACATATATATTAGCAGTTGGAGATCCACAAAGGGAGAAAATGAATCGCGTATCATAAAGTAGTTTTTATTCCTGAGCTTTCAACCCCTACCAGGGGTCTTCATCAGAGGATAATGCTTAGACATACAAGAATCAAAGGCAATATATAGCAATACCTTACAGGGGCGGGGGTGGCTAGGTCCGTGTGTTAAGGTTGTTGGGAGTAAAGTCTTGTTTATTAAGAATAAGTTCTTCTTAAGTTTGTATATGCTGGATTTATGTCCAAGTGTCTGTTGATGGCGTTCTCATTTGATAACCAGGATTCAGCCAGCTCTCTAGCACTTTTATTATTGGCTTTAAATTTTACTTGTACATCATCCCAATTAAATGTATGTCCTGTTGATTTAGTATGCTTATAGATCAATGACAGTGCGTCCTTTCTTCTGACGGCGTTGCGGTGTTCCTGTATACGTGTTGCGATTCTTTTTGAAGTTTGTCCTATGTATACCGCTGAGCACGAATTGCATGGAATGCTGTATACTGCGTTTAGTGTTTCTGCTGTCGATTTCTTGTTTTTGGCATTAAAGAGGACCGTGCGCAGATTGTTCATGGGTTTGTGTGTCTGAAGGTGCTGCACGCATCCTGGACAAGTCAGGTGTCAGAATAGCATACAAACCCATGAACAATCTGCGCACGGTATATATGTCATGTATAAACGGTGTGTACGCACAAAAATGTTGCGTAAGCCCGTTTCCATGCTCACATCAAATGTATAAAACCTAAACTTGGCGTAAATCCATACACATTTTCACGCCAGCTAAATGCTTGGCGTACGTGAGTTCTCCGGTCGGTTTTGCAAACTGGCGGCACTTAGCGTCAAAGCAGTGCTTTTGTTCCAGTGTTGTTTCCCTTTCTTTTTTAGATTCATAACCCAGACGCGGCTTTATCAAATGCACTGAAATTAACTGCATATTGTTTATTAGTTTAAGGCATCTGATTGTAATTAACCTGTAACAATATAATGATCCACGGAATGGTCAAACTATTCCAAATACCATAGCTGCTTTAGCGTTGTTTCTCTTAATGCACCACTCAAGAGTATTTATCTCACTGTATCTGAGTGTGAAATCACAGTTCTACAGCAGATGATCAGATTATTGGGATACAGCATCTAGCACATGCTGCCTCAGCCATGTGCACAGTTTGTTTGAACTTCTCCCATACAGTACGACAAACACTTCAAAGCCTTTCCTGTAGGGACCTCTGGTTTAGAAACAATTTCATCCCAAGGGCTCTAAACACAATCAATCAGTCCATCAAGTGCTCCTGGTAGAACCGTTTGTACTTAAAAATACAATCACTTCCCTGTATACTTGCACTATAATATTGCATAACCCGAGCCACTTTATAAAGCTTGTATTTTCATATGATGACGACTAGCTTCTAAGTCAATTTCCAATCTTTTTGGAGCTCTTGATATCATTTTTAAGATGAAATGCAGTAAAGTATGTATATTATTATATGTTCTACATTATACAGGTACATTTTTTACTTAATTTAAATAATGTATATTGTTAATAATTAAACATTTGAGGATATAGTGGCACAGTGGTTGTGACGAGCTTGTGCTCCATTCAGGGATTGTTCCTGCCTCTCACTGTATATTTGCTGGGATTGGCGTGACCCTGGACGGATAGATGGATGGAATAATTAAACATGTACAACAAAGATATTTCAATGTTCCATAAACGTTTTGAAGAATCTGCATTCTAAGCTTAAAGATGGCTTTAGATCTATTACAGAGCTGATTGTGTGTTGATTGGTTACTTGGAGAATGAAAAGGAAGGACAGGAATTGAGGGTTAGTACGTTTAAAAGAGAGTACTGCTGCAATAAATAATTTCATCAAAGGTCACGCACGGCGCAGCAAGCATCTTGCGGGTGGCAAATAATCTCTGGATGGGGCGCCTGCTCGTTGCCACAGAACTGAAACCCTTCCAATCCATCAAAAATTGAATAGTGGTGCCTTCTCTATGCAAATCTAATATCCTATGAAAAATAAACTCCCTTATACCTCTTTCCCCTATAAATTCTTTTACCATATTAGCCATGCTTGGCCACCAGAAATATTGTTTAAGAAATTGAAGTGTGTTTGAAATTACTGGATGACCTAAAAGTGGGAAATAATGACTCCATTCTAGGACTTTGTTAGCATGGCTGTGTGGATGAAACAGAGGAAACTCTGCAGTGTACTTTGACTTTACGCTGTGGAAAGATAATACATAAATCAAGGTAAACAACGGGCAAGACAGTGGTCAGTCTTTGCTATAGAAAGCCATCAGGATTTTTGGAGGTCTTCAAGACAAACTATAGCCAACAAAGAAAACGGGCTGAATTTATTTTATCCTCTGTAGTCCCATACAGATTTATTAAGCATTTACCTATATATAATACTGAATAAATGTACTAATTTTAACAGAAGCAGTTATACACAGCTTGTAATTGAAATAGCAAAGAAATCACTAAAAGTTGAAGATTGTTATATTCTGTTGAGCCCTTTTAATCAAACCGTTTTAACATAAATTAAATTAGTAATCAAAGACAGCATTGCTCAAATATCTGACTGTTTATATTTTCATTGTCAAATTTTTAGGTAACTAAAAACAAGACGACAGTCATCTTCTTTATGTCCTGATAAAACACTATGTGCTCTGTTATCAATTAATATGGAGTGTTTTCACACTATGTTGTATTGAACTAAATAAGTGCTACATGAGTACTGTGAAATTCTTACTTGTGTGTGCTAATTACCATGTAACACGCTAGCATTCTTTGGCACGATAAAGAAGTTTATCAAAATATTTGTAAACTAATATAGACTTGGTATAAATTACAAACACACATAAATACGTGTTTACACAAAGATTCATATGGTGAAGTGAACATGTTGGGACAACAGCCTTGATGGATGCATGAGCTGTCCTGTGCTCAGGTGTGACATTTCAAACAGCTTTTATTGAATTACTAGGCTGACCCGCCTTTTAAGGTTGACCACTTCTTAAGGCAATTCAATATGTAGATCAATTTGATATTTTATACAAACTCATTAATTTGGTTATATTGCATTTGAGCGGTATTACTTTAATACTCGTAGTTTGTTATTTTTGTGATGAAATTTAAACTTTTTTTCTATATTGAGGTTGCCCTTTTGAACCCCCCTGATATTTAGTACGCGGTGAGGCATTTGTACTCCATCAACATTATTTCCAGAGACATAATTTTGTCTATTTTTCCAGCGCGTCGTGCACAAAAGCAAGGGAACAATGGGAGTACCAGAACTCTGCTCACATCATGTTGCTTCGTACCGCAAGCTGCAAGTAGTAAGTCTGTGATAAGCGGAATACCGCTACGCTTTCCACTCAAGGGATGGAAGGACAATCCCGACCGCTTTTATATAGTAAGAAAGAAGAAGAAGATCTCGCACAGTCTGGAGTAGGAAATCATCTTTTACCTTTAAAAACGAAACTACAAATCCCATTGTGCATTGCAAAATGGACGAGGCATGTGTGAAACTCCACGCCTGCGTAGCACTCACGGGACGGAAGGACAATCCCGACCGCTTTTATATAGAAGGATGGGAAATTTTAATTGAGAAGGACGAAGCCAAGTTTCTACTCTTCAAATTTCCACATCTATAAATATATATTTATGTTGTCGTGACTTTCATATCAGAAACATCCTCCTTTTCCCTATTATCATTTATATTCCCAGCTTGATCTCTAATATCATCAGGACATGGACACTTCTGACATAAAAGTTGCTACAGGGAGTCTGTAATCTCAACAAAAAGAACATAACAAAAGTGTTAACTACATTGTTTGCTCAACAATATTTCTTAAAAATGAACAAATAAATAATGCTGACCTCTTGATGTACTGCTGGCCATGAGGTTTTTCTTCAAAGCAAATGTTTAGATCTTCACGTGAAAGAGTCCTTAGAAGATCTTCTGTAACATTTGCAACTTGAAAGCAACAGAGAAGACCAGTAATTCATTCATATTTGAATGTCATCTGCACAGTTTCCGGCAGTCGTTTCCAACTCAGGTTTTAGGCTTTAAGTGCTAAATTTACAAATTTTGATAAGTTTAAGAGTTTCTTGAAAGGTGTGGTACAAGTGCAAATCATGGTACCTTTTAAAAAAATGTTTTATATTTTGTTTTTTTTTTTCCTGAACAAGTACAGGCAGTCCTCGGGTTACATACGAGATAGGGACTGTAGGTTTATACTTAAGTTGAATTTGAATGAAAGTCGGAACAGGTACTTAAATTTAATAAATGCTATTGTTAACCGACTGTAACCAAGTGCTTTACCAATGAATGATTGAGTTTCACCTCTCTGACCTTTTTATTATTTCTACTTTATTTTCAATGGTGATGGTTTTTCTCTTCTTTACTGTATCACCAGCACTTGCATCAAATTTGTGTTTCAGAGACATTGTTGAAGGGTGAAAACAAAAGATTAAGATGAGCTCTTCTGCAGAGCGCTGTACACACTATCACAGCAGGAAGACACCAGTCGTCAACACGTCTGATGTACTGACAAGAGACAACTTCCTGCTGTGTGTGTAACAGTACAAGCAGGCTTGTTATTGAGAATGAATGGGGGCATTGACGGGCGGTTCATCACCAGCCCACCTCACAGTCACCTCCACTACAGTATGCTGCCTGCAGCGTCCGCCCACCGAGAACGAACACAGTGCGGCCAAAGGCAGGTAGTGAATTGCCCCCATTTAATAGGCAGCCATCCGATGCACACTACAATACTACCCCCTGCTGCCCTGTTCACCATCAATGGCCTCCGTTCAGCCACAACTGGGTTACCGCTTGCAGCATTACCAGCCACCCAACGAGAACAAACAGGGCAGCCATGTGTGGTGGGCGAGCAGTGAAACTGCTTGCTGCTGGGAGCCGCCCGAGGGACACTACACTGTGTGAGCATCGAAATTGCCTCCATCCAGCCACCGCTTGTAGCTTCCCCAGGCCGAAGATGACGGAGTGGCAGTTACTGAGGCGCATGCGTCACAGCTGTGGCCTCGTTCATATGTCGTAGGTCGGATGTCCATATCCTGGGGACTACCTGTATATCATACTGAGGTTTTAGGCAAGTAGAGATATCCTACAGAGGTGTATTTACTGTGTTGCCTGATCAAGGACATGATACTTATGACTTACTAACTTAATTTGTGAGTGTTTAAAATTAGCAGGGCATTAACATTTCACTCAGACTGGGGCCTTCACCTATTTCATTAAAGTAATAAAGAGCACTGCCTTACTCAGGGCTGGCTCTAGAATATAGGTGAAGTTGCACACAAACCTTCGATTTTTTTATAGAAAATTTAAGCGTGAGTGGGGAACTCTTGGAGGGCCCCAATTTGAGCTTCTGACGCGCTCATGTATGGTATTGATATCAAAGTTAAGGGGGATTGACGTCCCCCTTGCAGTTTCAAGTGCAGCAATCTTTTTATATTCAAGCAATGAGCTTACAATTGTGGATATCTCAAAATCGGTAATATTTTTAAAATACTGGTTTCTAAATTTTAAAGTTTTTCTTTAAAGGTATCTGTAATAGAAGCGACTTAGGTCATGTTCGCATTTTACTACCGATAATAGCATGAGGCGCGTGAAATGCACTTAGAACTAAGCACACTTTTAAAAGATGCATTTCAATTTATTTTTAAGCAATCAGAAGTCTGTATCAGAATGTCTTTAACAACTTTTTTCATAAATAACATAAATAAATCGACATTTAATAAACATTTATTTCATAATAACTCTTTGTATATATGAAATCTAACAATGATGTGCTCGATAAAAAGAGCGCGTTGTGGCTGTGCAGCCTCAAACCACTCATTAATGCGTAAAATGGCAAGTGAAGCGCCAAATGCACCAATATGTTCGAATGCAAGAATGCAGTGGAAGTTCAGCCCGGTGTTTCCTGGATAAATTGCAAAGGTGAAAAACAGAATTGAAAAAATAAATATACCATCAACACCAACATTTATTTTTAAAATTTTATGTAATGGTTACACAAAACTAGCTTGCCCCACTACTTCTGTTTTGTGTCGTAAAATTTATAGGTATCAACTTGGACAGGTGAAAACTTGTGGATTCATAAAAACAGAATGCACTGCAGCAACAGTAAATGTCAATTAGAAACTTACCTTTTAATAATTCCAGTGTGACTTTGTCAAGTGAATCCATTGATTTATATGCGGAAATATTTTACTCATAAGCTGTGAAGAGCAAACCAGTATTTTAGTTATGTAAAGATCGTAACTTATTAATAACCTTACAGTGAGAACCTTTTGAAATGTACCTTCTGATGCGCAGGAAAGCCAAGGACGCTTCGCAGGGAATTCGTTTACGCATGCTTAAAGAAAGGTATGTTCCATTACATCCAAAGAAGGGATCAAAAACAGCGCTGGATATTATATTGGAAAAAAAAAACTGTACTTGTTAAAAAAAAATAAACAAAAATAAAAAACAAACAATTGGACACTGCAAAGAAACTGTAATTATACCGTTAGCTTTTCATATACTCGACAATGTCATTGACGTAAGTAAATTCTTTTGCTAAAATAATAGAACGATCCTGTATATTACACCACATAACTGCTATAATTGCTCAGCTCTCATGCTTTTGCTGTTTAAACACCAAATATGATTTGCCATTGATTTATTTGCTGCTCGTTTGTGGCTTTGTGTTTAAAACGACTTTTGAGCCATATCAACACTGCACATTATATTGTTTGGAGTTTCAAATTCATGATGCTATGTTCTTTGATAGAGAGGTTTTGTCATTTGAAATATAATCCCTAAAATGGATAACCCGTTTTTTTGATGATATGAAGCTGTTTGACTTTAATTCCTGTGAGACTACATGACTGAAAAACAAAATATATATTCTAGTGAAGTACTACCATGGGGATATCATTGAACCATATAAAACTTTTAAGGATTCCTAAATTCTTGAACTTTTCTTTTTATGTTAATAAATTCCAGCAACACTGTTTGGATTAAGCCATTTATTTGACACAGTGACAAAACTCTTACATCAAACCACCAGCCACATTTTTTATTCAAGGTGTGACAATGTGGGTTCAGCTCCATGCTCCCATCCGCGGTTCGGGAGCCCTTGAACCCAACACCATCGATAATGTCAAGACAGTGGAGGCAACAACTGAGCAAGGGGATGGTTCAAAAGTGCTTTTATTAAAACAGTCAACAAAACAAAGTGTTCAAATAAAGTGCAGTTCTTTCAAAGTTGTTCAAATAAATAATCCAGTAAAAGAAAACATGGAGGTTTAAAAAAATACACAAAAACAATCCTTAAAACCAGAGGTTAAAACGTTCATATGGAAGCAGTGTTCAAAAACAAATGACAAGCCCGGTGTCTTCTTTTAACTGGTGACTCCCCTGCTTCCCCCTGTCCAGGCTTCACAACAGGGGAGCCACTCTACCTGCAGCTGACCTTCTTTCCACTACTGATCTGGCCGCGTCCCGATCCCTGAAATGTTGTAGTTGTTAAGAAAATCAAGGTTGTATTCTAAAACCTTTCTGGAATAAAATGAGTTTAATTTAAGTCTCAGGGTTGTGTCATACTTATTTCTTAAAACAAGATAAACCTAGAAGGTTTTGGTTCTTGAAATAAGAATATATGTCCTGCTATGCTCATCACTGTAGTTGATGTGACAGATTGGGGGAGCTATCGCTCCCTTGAACCCTCAGACAAAACCCCAGGCACCAGGTAAAAGTCCAATAATCTTCTTTATTTGGACAAATACAGTGCATCAATCAATAAACTCTCCACCACTCCCAGACGCGTTGCCACCCTTCCACCCAGCTCAGCTCGCCATCTGGGAGTTGCCTTAGTCCTTTTATAGTCCCTAACCCGGAAGTGTTCCTTCACCCGCAGTCCATGTGACTCCTTATCATTTCCAGGTCAGATCAAAACTCTTCTTTTCTTTGTCAGCCCAGAAGCACTTTATTTCTTCTGTCCTCGTGACCTGTATGTACTTCCGGGCTGTATGAAAAACAAATATGTCTGTGTCTCCCTGCAGCATCCCCAGGCGGCCCCGACGTTATCCAACAGGGTTGTGCATTAAAACTTCATAGTCCATGATGCCCTGCTGGAATTTGGGGCATCTCCACGTTGCAGGGAGAGCTCCATCTGGCAGTTTGGGGGTCTTGGCTGGGATAAGCTGCTGGCCATAGTCCACAATACTGCCCCCCCAACGAAACAACCATGGTTCGAAGCGGCCAGCCCCCCGAGGGAGGTCTTCCTCCAGATGGATCCACCGGTCGGGCCTTGGCAATGTTGGTAACACTTTTGTGTAAACCTAGAAGGAAAATAAAAATGAGTACTTTGCACCCCTGTCCTCCTAGGACAACTTTGCCACCCATGGCCTGGCCTACGGCATTCATAGCATAGCCTCGGTCCTCCTTTTTGCATCCCTCAGCGAGACCGAAAGCACTTGGGAAACTCTGGCTCCGCCCCTTTTCCTGCTGAGGAGTGTTCTACCGCCGCCTCTGAACTCCTATCGCCCTTCTCTAGTTTGTCAGGAGACCCCCGCTTTATTTTAAGGATCTCCTGTTTAATTTGGGGCTTGTCTACAGTTTGAGTCTTTCTATGATTAAAAGTGAGCCCCTTTCCTGTCTGCAACCCTTTAGATTTATTTACTACATGGGTCGCGGTCTCGCTTACCTGTACCGTCTAATTAATATGGGAGGCTCCCGGCCTAATTGCCGCAGGTACTCATCTATCTTCCGGATGGGCGCCTCGGCCATCTCTCTCAAATCCCCAATGGTCATCTTTATCGCTGCCAGCATCTGCAAAACACTACGTACGGGCTTGATTAGTTTTTTGAGAGCCCGTACGTCAAAAGAATTAATTAATTTGGCCGGAGGCAGGTTCACTTCCTCGTTTTCCTTACCTAACGGCCAGGAGCCAATGCATTCGTTGTCGGCGCATGTTCTGATGGCCGTTGCAGAGGCTTCTGGGATTTTGAGTTCTCTGTGGAGGACCGGGCCGCCATCTTTGGCTGACTGTGATCCGCCTGTGCCAATTTGTCGGCGGATCGATCAGCCATTTCCCGGCCCTCCTTATCTTTTTGCGGGGTGAGCGGTGCTTCGCTCGCCTCCCCCTTCCCTTCAGAAAGTCCAAGTCTGTTTCTTCGGAGACGAAGGCGCAAATAGCGGGACGTGGACCTCCTCCTTCCCAGAAAACACCGGGGTCGACCACGTGTCCCTCGCCGGCTGCCGACATGCGGAAGTCCTCTTTAGCGCTCGAACAGGAGCGTGCCACTTCGGGAAAGTCTCCTTCCTCCTGTGGAACCTCCAGGTGATCATCTTCGAGGTACATGCACGGGACAAAGTGTGTTATTTTAAAGAGATTATGGATGGAATTCCTGGCACATACCTCAGAGCGTTAGTCTGTCCCCGGATGCTTCTCCAGACTTGTGAAGCCGCTCCGTAACTCCTCCCGAGCGTCGGCCATTATGAGCGTGGTCGCTCTGTTTGCCCTTCTTCTTCCCCATATTGGACTTGGTGAAGGTAGGTTCTGGCGCTGTTGCTGCGGGTCCGAATATCGTCTTCTCGGGGTTCTCTGTCCACAGAAAATTTGTGTACAGGTCCTCTGCCAACTGGACGGCCAGAGAATCCTGCTGACTACGCCACTGTGACAGATTGGGGGCACTATCGCTCCCTTGAACCCTCAGACAACTCTCCAGACACCAGATAAAAGTCCAATAATCTTCTTTATTTGGACAAGTACAGTGCGCAAGCACCCTCTTCTCCACAATACTCATTGAATTAACACAATAAACAATCAATAAATTCTCCACCACTCCCAGACACTTTGCCACCCTTCCACCCAGCTCAGCTCGCCAACTGGGAGTTCCCTTAGTCCTTTTATAGTCCCTGACCCGGCAATGTTCCTTCACCCGCAGTCCATGTGACTCCTTATCACTTCCGGGTCAGATCAAAACACTTCTTATCTTTGTCAGCCTGGAAGCACTTTATTTCTTCTGTCCTCGTGACCTGTAAGTACTTCCGGGCTGTATGAAAACCAAATGTCTGTGTGTCTCCCTGCAGTGGCCCCTGGCGGCCCCAATGTTATGCAGCAGGGTTGTGCATTAAAACTCCATAGTCCATGATGCCCTGCTGGAATTCGGGGCATCTTCACGTTGCAAGGAGAGCTCCATTTGGCGGCTTGGGGGTCTTGGCCGGGATAAGCTGCCGGCCATAGTCAACATTGATAACAGACTTTTCTCTCACAGTTGTGCTTTTTTTAAGTCGAAATTTTCTTGGAATTACACTTCATATCTAATGTCAGATAGCTTAAGACCACTTACCTTGAATTGAGCAAAATCTAACAAGTACATTGCAACATGAGATATTTAATCTCTTGGGGCATAATATTAGAGATATTACCTTAAAATAAGAAATTTTTATTTGTTAAGAAAAAATGTTTTGCTGTGTACAATCATCAGATTCAAATGTTAACAGTTCCCACACACCCAAGAACCGTCCTTCCTACATTTATGAAATGTGTACCTGTTGCAACGTACACACTTCTCTATGCTGTGGTTCCTGTTACATTGAAGGGGCACCTGACACTGACTGTTTGATTTCCGGGGGAAAGTGGATGTCTTGGAACATAAGCTTCTCGATGTTGCATGCTCTTTTTCTGTGCATAAAGTGTAAAGGTAGTTTTTCACTTGATTATATTTGAAACATCCTGATAAACTAACATTATGATTAATACTCGTACACACTAATTTGACTAGAAGAGATACAAATTGATAGTAAGCACAAAAAAAATATGACAATGGTATTAAAGAAATGAAGAGCTGACTAGAAAAGTGAATGCTTTGTACCTACTGTTAAAATACCAATAATGCTATTCTGGTTTTCATTGTAATTTTGCAGCTACCAGCATCACAAAGTTTGTGTCCAATAAATGCTTTTCAAGTACTGTCCAGTTATTTTAGAGAATAGATCAGCAACATATTTCACTGGATCTGGACTTTCACAATTCTCAGGGAGTCTTTTGATTCTAATATTATTCCTGCTGTATCCATCTTCCAGAGCAGCTAGTCTGTCTCAGAGTGCTTTGCATTCGGAATTTGTAGCCATTGTTTTTCTGTCAGCGGTAGATGCCAGTTGTTCAGCTGTTTCAATATGAATTGTGAATGTTTGCTTAATGTCTTCCATCTGACCTCCAAGTGCTCTAAGTTTATTCTCAAACTTGAATACTTTTTTGTTCTTCATTTTTTTCTAGCATACCTTTAAAGACTGCCTCAAAGTGATGATTTAAATGTTTCTCTTGGTCTTTAATATCCTGAAGCAGCTTGTTTGTCTTGTTTATGTCCTTTATTTCTTTCTTCATATCTTTCTTGAATTCCTTTATGTCTTGGGCCATTGCGGCAATCATTAACCTTCAGCTCGTTTCGATCCTCTCCATGCTCCACTGATGACGTGGCAAGCCTAGTTGAAGTCGATGGTTCCGGCTCACGAGGAGCAACCGACAACGCGGAAGCTAAGGAGACCAACTACATGCGTACAATAAATGCTACATGTGCAATGTTTAACTTAAATATGCATGTCCTTTGGAAAATTTTGCCTGTAAATGAGTGCAAGTTAGTAGGTGTAAGTGCAAGGAACCTTAACATCCATCCATTATCCAACCCGCTATATCCTAACTACAGGGTCACGGGGGTCTGCTAGAGCCAATCCCAGCCAACACAGGGCACAAGGCAGGAAACAAACCCCGAGCAGGGCGCCAGCCCACTCCATGAACCTTAACATATTGATGAAAATAATGTAAAACCTATAGTGAATTAAACCATTTTTTTTTTATTACATGGTGCTGTTTTTGTGAATTCTGTATAATTTATTTATTTTAGGTTTTTATCACAGTGAATTGCCTAAGTACAGACTTCTCCTCACAGAAGGGGGTAAAAGGACTACCACTCATGATTCAGATTGATACTTACAGCTACAACAACCGAAGCAACAAGCCAATTCACAGGGGATATTCCCAGATTAAAGTGTTCTGTGATAAGGTAAGGGATTTATGGATGCTTTAGAAGATCTGCATTTCATAATTCTATCGTATCTAATTGTATTTATTTTTAGTAAGATTGTGTACAATTTTAGATGATTTAGATTTTCTGTACAAATCTTAATTTATAAAATTTATTTCAAAAGCAATAAAGATAAGACATTTTAGACTTAAACAGTGAAATTGTGTGTCATGCAGCATTTTCTTTTTTTTTTATTTGTATATATCTCTGAGGAAAATGAAAATTGAAGTATTCATGGTATATTTAATTTAGAGGTCATATAGATGTGCTGTAGTTCTCATCTGAAAGAACCTCAACAAATGAAAAGACAAGTGGCAATAAAATGTTCTTGAAAAATAGTGGGCTGTGACCTGTGTATACTCTGTGATTCTTTTCACTCACCTGTGATAACTGGAAATGCAAACTGATTACATTAAGTGTACTGTAGAATGTTTTATAGTATTGTTTTTAATCAAATTCTTTTTAGAAATCTGAACAATAACAGTTCTTATACAATAGAAAATAGCTTGTAGGAACTCTGAATATCCTATTTCAGGTTTAGCAAGTAAAGAGGTTAAAAAAAAAAAGAAAAGTAAACATTACAAAGTTTAAAAGCCTACAGTTTTAGTTTTAGGCTTTCTATACTGGCTCTTCTTAACGGTATGTAATTGAGAAATGCCAACTGCTATTTATTGTCTCCTAGTTTAGTTTGTCACAATTATTAGGAAGATTTTTAGAAAAATAAGTTCATATCTATTTTTTATAAAAAAATCTTGGAAGGAGACGAGACATGATTGTTTCAGAGACACTTTCACATCCCGCAAGACGAGTCTTCGTGCCAAGTGATGTAACCATGCCCGGGGCTGGAAGCCTCACGAGACAAGAGCTTGTGCAAAGAGATTTGGAAAAGTCTTGCGTGGTTATGTCAGACACATTTCTTGTAGAAAGAAAGAAGCAATATTCACTAACGGGCAGTTATAAGTTGCGTTGTCATGGTGTAATTCATGGAAACAAAATTCAATGCGATATTGATGAAAAGGTAAAAGCAAAAAGACATTGAAGCCTTCTAGTCTTTATTAAAGGAAAATGGCAAACAAGTGAACAAAATATCCTGTCATCCAAGCAAGATGTACTAATTGTGCAGTTTGCCTGCATAATGGGTGAGAGAGTAAACTTCCACATTAGTCATTATTTTGTCATGTCTGTTTGTCAAGATAAATGGTTCTTAAACTAACACCAAGTTCATATATAAATCTTAAATCATCATATAAATTTGGTCATATTCCTGAATGATGCCTTTACTTTCAAACCATGGGAGAATGGAGGAAGCATAACCTAAGTGAATGTGAACTTAAGATATTAATATCATTAACGGAATTTAAGGAGTGGCCACCTACCTCCATATGGGTGCTCTGTGTTACTAAAATAAACTCCAACTGTATTTTTTCTTGTTTTTAAGGCTACACTTAAATACAAAGTTAACAATATAAATACACTAATTTTAATCAATTAATTATGTGCACTGTGATGCTAGCACTGCAGCCTCATAGTATGGAGTCAAGGGATTGCGTCATGAGTACTCCCAGCATTGAGTTTGCATGTATATCTATGTGAGTCCAGTGATGGGTTAAGTGAATTGGTGGTGCTAAATTGTCCCCTAATGAATGTGTGCGTTTGTTTGTGCGCGTCTACCCTACAGTGGAATGTAACCCAACCCAGAGATATTTCCTCTCCTATGTGGCCAACTTGCCATATAAACAGTCCCTCATGGAACCATTTAAAGCATTACATGTTAATGGAAGATTTTTAAATCGGCCATAAGCATAACTGGAAACCAGTTAAGAACAAATAGAATAGGCAGTGAATAACGCATTTCATTAGTCAATCCTACTAAAAATAAATGCACATTTAGCCTACGTCTTAATCTTCCAAAATTTGGAAAAAGTATGTTTTGGATAGTTTTGTAATGTGTGTTTTAAATGACATGCTAGTATCAACGATAACATCTAAATTGTGTGCTGATTCAGTAAAACCTAATGGTAATTCCAACTGAGTTAAATACTTAAGAAATGTTGTTGCAATCAGCATCATTCTCTCCAATAACTAACATTTCTATATTTTCTGATTTCAGAGAAAAGTAGATCTCGCCCATCCACTCTTTTAACTAATTAAGGACAGCATCATAGAAACATCATTTGGTTAAAAAAAAAAAAAGTGTATAATTGAGTGACATCTGCATACGAGTGAACATTAATGTTATGTTTTATAATGAAAGCTCCTAATGGAAGCATGTAAAGTGAAAACAGTAGAGGATCAAGTACTCAGCCTGGCGGAACACCAAATTGGCTTTTGATTATAATGATGAAATACTGTTAGCACATTACCGTACATACTGGAATCGGGCGACGTGACATGACATCTTTAATTTTTTCCTGAGGAAAGCAGTGGTATCCACCAGCAAAGGACAGCAGTTACTGTATCATAGTGCCTAAGAAAACAAATGTGGACTATCTGAATGACTACAAATTGCTGACATTCACTCTATTTGTAGTGCAGTGCATTTCATGATAAAGTGCAATGACTAGAACATTGATTTATTTACCCATAACTTCCTGTTAAAGCTAGTCATACATACTTGTCATTGACGTGCTAGTAAATAGTATATTCCAGACAGACAAATCACTTCTGGTTTGCATAACATCACAACAGGTGTACTGGTGTAATATGTAGTGAACCTATCAGGCTTGTATGCATGCTTGACAACATCGGGGCATGCTCCTAATGAGACGACGGATGGTGTCTTGTGGCATTTCCTCCCAGATCTGTATGAGGGCATCCCTGAGCTGTTGTACAGTCTGAGGAGCAACCTGGCGGCGCCTAATGGACCGAAACATAATGTCCCACAGATGTTCTATTGGGTTTAAGTCAGGGGATCGTGAAGGACATTCAATTGTTTCAATTCCTTCATCCTCCAGGTACTGCCTGCATACTCTTGCCACATTAGGCCGGGAATTGTCGTGCATTAGGAGGAAACCAGGACCTACTGCACCAGCGTAGGGTCTGACAATGGGTTCAAGGTTTTTATCTCGATACCTTATGGCAGTCAGAGCACCATTTCCTACGCAGTAGATGTCTGTGCGCCCCTCCATGGATATGCCTCCCCAGACCATCACTGACCCACCACCAAACCTGTCATGTTGAACGACGTTGCAGGCAGCAGATCGTTCTCCTTGTCTTCTCCAGACTCTTTCACGTCTATCACAGCTGCTCAGGGTAAACCTGCTCTCGTCTGTAAAAAGTACAGGGCGCCAGTGGCAGACTTGCCAATTGTGGTGTTCTTGAGCAAATGCCAGTCGAGCTCCACGGTGCTGGGCAGTGAGCACAGGGCCACCTACAGGACGTCGGGCCCTCAGGCCATCTTCATGAAGTCTGTTCCTGATTGTTTGGGTAGAGACATTCACACCAGTGGCCCTCTGGAGGTCATTCTGTAGGGCATGAGCAGTGCTCAGCCTGTTCCGCCTTGCACAAAGGAGCAGGTATCTGTCCTGCTGATGGGTTGAGGACCTTCTACGGCCCTGTCCAGCTCTCCGAGAATAACAGCCAGTCTCCTGAAATCTCCTCCATGTTCTGGAGATTGTGCTGGGAGACACATTAAACCTTCTTGCTGCAGCACGTGTGGATGTGCCATCCTGGAGAAGTTGGACAACCTGTGCACCTTCTGTAGGGTTAAGGAATCGCCTCATACTGCCAGTAGAGATGATTACTCAAGCCAAAACTAGCACGAGTGGAAAACCAGCCAAAAAAGATCAAGAGGGAGAAACTTAAAATGACCTCCACATGTAAATCCAGTCCTGTTTTGAGGGTTTTCTAATTGTTGCCACTTTAGTGCACCTGTCGTTAAGTCCATGAACACCAATACAGCTGAAAGTGATTAACAATGACCTAACCAACCAGAAAATTATCAGACAGGTTTAATTGATTTCATGCCAGGCCCAATAAAAAGTGTTCCTTTAATTTTTGTGAGCAGTGTATATATATATATATATATATATATATATATATATAATCAAGTTCTTAAGGAGGTCTGTGAATATATATGTGTATATATATATATATATATATATATATATATATATATATATATATATTCACAGACCTCCTTAAGAACTTGATTATTAAAATTACCTGATCCGAAATTATTTAATTTCAACCTATTTGTGCACGGGTATGTTTCACAGGAATTTGGGAATTTTTTCAGTATCATAAAGTTAACATCATATACTAGGCCTGTCAAATTACCTAAAAGATTTGGTTTGAATATTATTCAAACAATTTCAACAATACTGGGCTTTATATGTACAGAGCAAAAAGAGACACCAATGTCAAAAAAAAAATCCTAGCAGTACTCTGGCAACTATTGTTTTAAAATAAGTTATCAAAATCCCAAGCAGCTGCACCCTATAAAAAGGAAGCATCAGCACCACCATGTTTTTAGCCTACTACCAGTGGTAGCTGGTGAAATGAATTTGTGCTGGGGCCCAGTTTTTGGGGGATCAAACTGATGTGCAGGAGAAAAGAAAAACACAAACTTTAATGTTGCCTACACAGAGAGTGCTTTGAGTAATGAGAAAAGTGCTATATAAATGTAAATAATTATTATTAGTAGCATAGCCAGAAATGTGTTGGTGGGTGGGGATATAGGGCATGTATGAAACTAGGTGGGCAAATAAAATTTTACCCAGATAAGATGATTTATATAGATTCACCATCAGCAGCTGAACAAGCAGGATCTTCTAATAAAACACTGCTCAGTAATGCACACAACGTTGGAAGATTCACATACACAAACTGAAAGACCCAGCTGTCAGGGTATGGCCTTATGATGATGCCAAAAGAAAACAAGCAAACAAAAAAATTTCAGTGGCTTCAGTAATAGGTTATGGTGAACAACATTGTCAAGTGAATATTTTTTCTCTCTCTTGAACTCTTACTCAGTTCAACCTTCTTAACCTGCATGACCTTAACAAACAGTAGGCCTATTACTAAAGCACACTAAGGGAATAAAACACACTCAATGTATAAAAAGAAAAGACATTTTAAAATGCTTGCAAGAACACCTGAATCATAATATCCCTATTCTCTTGTTAGGTTGTATGCAATTAAATTTGCTTGTTTGTATTTTATTAATATTTAGTTTCTATTTTATGAAATAAACATTACTTAGCATAGCATTGAATTGCTTCTGTGACTAGTTATCATGGATATTTTGAATTCTTAAAGTTGCAGGAGCTTTGGAATGACTAGTAAAAGGAGGCTAGCCCTTAGTTATCGAGGCAACTGTTACATTGCATGTTTAGGCACCACATAATTCTCAGTCTCTTCAATGCATGGTTTGGAAGAGTAGTCACTTACATAAAATAACCCTATTAACAGTATTAGAACACAGGAATTTAAGAACGTCAGGAACTGATCTACTTGCAAATAATACACACACAAAGACCTACCCTTCATGTATTCATAGTTAGCTTTCAGCTTGTCCTAACAAGAGCAGGAAAAAGTCAGTGTGTAAGCTCGTCCTTAATAACTTGCCTTCTGCTGAGTTCTTGAGTCAGATAGTCTAGTCCAAGGTCCTTTATTTTCTTTTTTTTTTTTTTTTTATTCAAGTGAATGATTTATGAAGGGGTGTTTCATTAAAGAAATAATCAAATTTTCTTTGGTTTCTGAAGGTTCATTGTCCTAATTTGCACTCACTCATCTATAATTTTGTAAAGTTAAAAGCAGGTGTAAACTGTGAATCACTGACATCAACATGACATAGTGCATCGATGATTGTCCAATCACATTAGATTAAAAAAACCTAAAACAATACTATTTCCATCCATCTATTTTCCAACCCGTTGAATCTGAACACAGGGTGACGGGGGGTCTGCTGGAGCCAATCCCAGCCATCATAGGGCGCAAGGCAGGAACCAAACCCGGGCAGGGCGCCAACCCACCGCAGGACACAAACACCAAGCACACAGTAGGGACAATTTAGAATTGCCAATCCACCTAACTTGCATGTCTTTGGACTGTGGGAGGAAACCGGAGCACCCGGAGGAAACCCACGCAGACACGGGGAGAACATGCAAACTCCACGCAGGGAGGACCCGGGAAGCGAACCTGGGTCTGCTAACTGCGAGGCAGCAGCACTACCCACTGCGCCACCATGCTCCCCCAATACTATTTCGCTGCCAATAAATGTGGGAGTGTCCATGGTGCACAGAGCTGCATCCTGAGAAAAATATGAAAGCAACCAATTACCGAGGAGCCTCAGGTCACCTACTTCCCAAAAGATCAAGGACTTGCATAGACTTTCATGCTCCATATTACAAAACACCACTGTCTACTACTTATGGCTACATGCTTAAGTTTAAACTGCACAGCCTGTTTGGCGCTAAGATACAATATTATCTCTCACTACAGTCACACTACTGCCACATAAGGAGTATATTGCAATAATGTTTTACCTGTATGTGCTTTATTGTATCTTGTCTGTCTTTTGTGTGCTGTTCGTCACTGCTGAGGGCTCCCACCTAGTTTCAGATGAAAGGAGCCTTTTGCAGTTCAGGATGGAACCAATGATTGACGGCATTGCCTTCACGGGTGGAATCTGTAAGGTCTGACAAAAAACTGTTCTGGTTGGTAGCCTATGAAGAGTTAAAGTGCCGAAATTAAAATCTAAATGTATTAAATGTATATTTCAATTTAAAAACAAGTGAGAAAGAATATTTAGAATTAAGGTGCGTCAGTCTTTCCAAATAATAGAAGTATGATGCTAATAGAACTATAAGAAGCGTGACACTTACAGTGCATCCGGAAAGTATTCACAGTGCTTCACTTTTTCCACATTTTGTTATGTTACAGCCTTATTCCAAAATGGATTAAATTCATTTTTTTTCCTCAGTATTCTACACACAACACCCCATAATGACAATGTGAAAAAAGTTTACTTGTTTTTGCAAACTTATTAAAAATTAAAAAATTGAGAAAGCACATGTACATAAGTATCCACAGCCTTTGCCATGAAGCTCAACATTGAGCTCAGGTGCATCCTGTTTCCCCTGATCATCCTTGAGATGTTTCTGCAGCTTAATTGGAGTCCACCTGTGATAAATTCAGGTGATTAAACATGATTTGGAAAGACACACACCTGTCTATATAAGGTCCCACAGTTGACAGTTCATGTCAGAGCACAAACCAAGCATGAAGTCAAAGGAATTGTCTATAGACCTCCGAGACAGGATTGTCTCGAGGCACAAATCTGGGGAAGGTTACAGAAAAATTTCTGCTGCTTTGAAGATCCCAATGAGCACTGTGGCCTCCATCACCCATAAGTGGAAGAAGTTTGAAACCACCAGGACTTTTCCTAGAGCTGGTCGGCCATCTAAACTGAGCAATTGGGGGAGAAGGGCCTTAGTCAGGGAGGTGACCAAGAACCCAATGGTCACTCTGTCAGAGCTCCAGAGGTCCTCTGTGGAGAGAGGAGAACCTTCCAGAAGGACAACCGTCTCTGCAGCAATCCACCAATTAGGCCTGTATGGTAGAGTGGCCAGACGGAAGCCTCTCCTTAGTAAAAGGCACATGGCAGCCTGCCTGGAGTTTGCCAAAAGGCACCTGAAGGACTTTCAGACCATGAGAAACAAAATTCTCTGGTCTGATGAGACAAAGATTGAACTCTTTGGTGTGAATGCCAGGCGTCACATTTGGAGGAAACCAGGCACCGCTCATCACCAGGTCAATACCATCCCTACAGTGAAGCATGGTGGCGGCAGCATCATGATGTGGGGATCTTTTTCAGCAGCAGGAACTGGGAGACTAGTCAGGATAAAGGGAAAGATGACTGCAGCAATGTACAGAGACATCCTGGATGAAAACCTGCTCCAGAGCGCTCTTGACCTTCGACTGGGGCGACGGTTCATCTTTCAGCAGGACAACGACCCTAAGCACACAGCCAAGATATCAAAGGAGTAGTTTCAGGACAACACTGTGAATGTCCTTGAGTGGCCCAGCCAGAGCCCAGACTTGAATCAGATTGAACATCTCTGGAGAGATCTTAAAATGGTGGTGCACCGACGCTTCCCATCCAACCTGATGGAGCTTGAGAGGTGCTGCAAAGAGGAATGGGTGAAACTGGCCAAGGATAGGTGTGCCAAGCTTGTGGCATCATATTCAAAAAGACTTGAGGCTGTAATTGCTGCCAAATGTGCAGTGACAAAGTATTGAGCAACGGCTGTGAGTACTTATGTACATGTGATTTCTCAGTTTTTTTATTTTTAATAAATTTGCAAAAACCTCAAGTAAACTTTTTTCACGTTGTCATTATGGGGTGTTGTGTTCTGAGGAAAAAAATTAATTTAATCCATTTTGGAATAAGGCTGTAACATAAAAAAATGTGGATAAAGTGATGTGCTGTGAATACTTTCCGGATGCACTGTATGTATTAAATAAGAATATGCTAAGCTAACTTAAACAAATGTAATCTAATGCAGATACTGAAGCTATTAGAATGTAATTTCTTTATAACTAATGTAATGTACTGAAATAACCTTTTTGTAACCCTTGATATTTTATGGTCAATGTGCGTGTTAAAATTTTTTTTTTTTTTTTTCATTTTTATTACTATTTAATTTAATATTGTTTCTTTGTATCAGTATACTGCTGCTGGATTACATGAATTTCCCCTTGGGATTAATAAAGTATCTATCTATCTAAAAAGGAAGTGAGCATTGTCTAAAACCGCTGAGTTGCATACACCCTATAACCGTTAGGAAAAAAACTTGCTGTAACTGGATTTGTGTACGTGCAAGCTAGCACAGGTCTATTTCCTAAAACTGTGAAAATGCTGACAACTCTTCATCTGTTAAAAACAGTGTTTTTCTGCACGTACAAATTCAGGATTTGGATAGGCGCTTTAGCAATCCATGTAATAACCTCAAGATGAACTGCTACGTTTCCTCTTTTTTCTTTCTTGTCAATGACCTTGAGTATTTAAAGGAAGAGTCTCCTTCCTGCTGGCAGGCGGACGGTCTGTAGCACACTGGAACGTGACAGGGTCTGGAACCTCTCTGCCACCAAGAATAAAGAAATTGCTTTTTACTTTAAATTGGTGTTTTCTCCTGTGGTTTCCAACTTCAGTGTCCACACAAGTCAAACTTATTTTTTGCTCTATATAGGAAATACATATTTGTGTTTATTTACATGTACAGGGAGCAGAAAGAAAAATAAGGGATGAAGAAAGAAAGCAAAACCGTAAAAAAGTCAAAGGGCAGGGAACACCTCTGCAGTGCAACAATGGTGAGTAGGAAAAAAGGCTTGTTTTTAATTATTAAAGCTGCTCTGTGGCCATTACTAAAATGGTGTGTAAGGTCTGTTTAGCCACCTTTTATGGTAGTGTTAAAGATCAGCAATGGAAATTAACAAATTGTATTTACTTTCTTTACTGTACTTGATTTTGTAGGGAATTGCACTTTTAAAATATTTTTAAATATAAGTACATTTACTCTTTTTTAGAAAGCATATTTATTTAGTAACTATCCTACTTTGTTACATTTCCAAGGTGGGTTGAGTATAATTAAATCGCTATGTTAACAATGAGTTCACAGTGGCCAATTTAAAATAAAACTGCTTGCATAAATTTTGGGGGGTCGTGGGTCAGGATTGAGAAGCGCAAAGTATATTTTTAAACGCAGAGGTGGAAAGAGTACTAAAAAAACTCTACTGAAGTAGTAGCAGTACAGTAATCCCTCCTCGATCGCGGGGGTTGCGTTCCAGACCCCCCCGCGATAGGTGAAAATCCGCGAAGTAGAAACCATATGTTTGTGTGGTTATTTTAGATATTTTAAGCCCTTATAAACTCTCCTACCCTGTTAACATTATTAGAGCCCTCTAGACATGAAATAACACCCTTTAGTCAAACGTTTAAACTGTGCTCCATTACAAGACAGAGATGACATTTCTTTCTCACAATTAAAAGAAAGCAAACATATCTTATCTCCAAAGGAGCACCATCATAAAGGAGCGCGTCAGGAGCAGAGAATGTCAGAGAGAGCGCTCGCAAAGAAAAGCAAACAATCAAAAAATCAATACATGCTTTTAAGTATACAGAAGCACCTCGATAAAGCGGCATTTTGTAGAGGAGCGTCCGTGTCCTCTGTGCAAACAGCCCCTCTGCTCACACCCCCTCCGTCAGGCAGAGAGAGCGAGAAAGATAGAGAGAAGCAAACAAGCACAGCGCGGGAAGCATATCTTCTAGCATTGGGGAGTTTTAGTTGATATGCAATACATGCTCTGATTGGGTAGCTTCTAAGCCATCCGCCAATAGCGTCCCTTGTATGAAATCAACTGGGCAATCAAACTGAGGAAGCATGTAACCTAAATTAAAAGACTCATTGTCCGCAGAAAGCGGCGAACCAGTGAAAAATCTGTGATATATGTTTAGATGTGCTTACATTTAAAATCCGCGATAGAGTGAAACCGCGAAAGTCAAAGCGCGATATAGCGAGGGATTACTGTATTCGTTAAAAAATACTTGAGTAGTTTCCTTGTCAATTACTTTTACTTAAGTACAATCAAACAATTAACCAAGTAAAAGTACAATCTAGTTACTTTAGGGGAAAAAAATAAATTAGTAAATACCCTCTATACATGTTGTGATTTCGAAAGCAGAAGCACAATATACTGTATATAGCAACACAATAGATATGGAACTAATCACAATTATCCTTAATATACAGCAAGTTAACAATCTGGAACATACATCAGGTATCAATTACATGCCATTTGTAGGAGACAAAAGAAATTAAGGCTTTCAAATTTAACATTAGGAAAGTAGAATTAGCACAGTACCAACATAAACGCAAATTTGAAAATTTCTAGCTTTATGTAGTTGTGCCATACCCTGTCATAAACAAGAAAATGCTGAAAAAGGAAAATATATAAGCATTTTGGAGCAGAAATTTTCTCATACTAAAAGGGTTGTTGACTAATGTTTTTTAAAAGTACAAGTCTACAGATCTTGTTTAAATATTTGCTTAGACAAATACAATGCTGTGTGTCAGCTGCTGATTACATGTTGTGTCAAAATAGTCACTTTTAAGAAAATGCAATTGCTATGTTCGCTGAGTGCAACTCACTTATGCATTATACACTAAAGGGGAGCATTTTTTTTTTAAATGGTGTCGCCTGTTATCCTAGTTTGTTTCAGACAACTGGGCACTAATTGAATCACAACAATACTTGGCTACAATGGTGGAGTCTTGGGGCCTAAGAAAAGACTTTGTTGAGCCCTTTGTTTTTTACCAAAATTAATTTAACATTTAAATTACTGGTAACTAAGCTGTCAATCATTAAGCCTTAAAAACAAGGGCCAGAAGCCTAGATAACTATATATTTTTAAATCAATACAAACTAATTCAGTAAACAATGAATTAATTCTACATTAAAATATTTCAACCAGAGACTGTCATGTTGGCTAGGTAGCCATTAAATTTAACTGCATTAAAAATGTGACATTTTTTTCTTTTTTTATAAACCCATTCATTAAAATTAGAATTACCAGAGCCTACGAAAAAACTCCTAGATTCAGCCCAACAGAAATCCCATCACACCTCTCCGCCAGCGTCCTTTGTCCTGTAAATATGCCGATAAAGACAAGCTACAAGCAGCCGGCTATTCCATCCCCCCACCGACTTAGAACGTGCACGAACTTCTCCCAGCTCATGCCTTGATTGATTATCTGGGAGTGAAGTGGAGTTTTAGAGTTGAAATAATAGATCGTTATTTGGAACACACGCATTTCATGTGTGTTCTGTTTCTACAGTAATCTGTGTAAACACATTGTTAAAACAGAAACTTTTTCATATTTTAGTAATAAATGTTACAAAATGTAGGCATAAACTATAGAATGTGTGAAGCATTAAGTCCAAACATTAAATAAACACATTCACAAAAGGTTCAAGAAAAAACAACAGCTTCCGTGGCTTAGTGGTAAGATTTGCTGACAAAAAGGGCAGCAGGTTTACGTGCCTCAATCCAAGTTTGATTCCTCATTGGGGAGTAGGTGTTATTTATTTATTTATTTATTTTTTTTTTTTTAAACCTCAAACAGACATAAAATTTATAAATTGGTATGCATTGTCAGTTAATGAGATCGTTATATTTTCATGTGAGATGCTCCTTTTAAAATATTTTTTAACAATTGAGACTGCAATTAACATAAACAAGTGACCTTATAACTATTATTTTTAAGATCCATAACACACAGACAGACTGAGCACTTCATAATAGAGAGACAGACAGGCAGAGAAGTCACTAGATATATAAATAAATAGGGAAGGCACATGTACTGAAAGAAAAAAAAGATCAACATGTACGTTGATCTTGCTGCACTGAATAAGCTCATGCACTCTAACACCCCCACGATCTGACTCTAAGTAACACCACAAGTACTGACACAAACCAAGTGTATGTGTGTACTGTATAATAACAAAAAGAGCAGCTTACTACTGAAAACGGCAAATATAGGAGTGAGTGAAGATCGAACTGGGGACTCTTGATTAACAATGGTTTGCGTCTATACTTGCGCTGTTACTTAAAGTCAGATCGGGTCTGGGTTAGAGCGCTACCGATATCTATGCAAAAGGACAAAGGTCCAAGTCTTTAGAGTCCTGGTGCTTCCTGTCTTGCTATATGGTTGCGATACATGGATGTTATCCAGTGACCTGAGATGAAGACTAGACTCCTTTGGTACTGTCTTTCTCCGGAAAATCCTTGGGTACCATTGGTTTGACTTTGTGTCGAATGAGCAGTTGCTCAAGGAGTCCCGAATGAGGCACATTACCTGTATTGTGAGAGAGCATCAGTTACGGCACTACGGCCATGTGGCATGTGTCCTCGAGGGTGATCCAGCTTTTAAGGTCCTCATTGTTGGGGACCCGAGTGGCTGGACTAGGCCAAGGGGTCGTCCACGTAACATCTGGCTGCGGCAGATAGAGGGTCATTTCCGGAAGGTGGGACTGAACCGTGTATCTGCCTGGTGGGTTGCCAACCGGGATCCTGAGTTGTTTCATCGTGTATTGGGTGAGGCAACGCACTGTACTAGTGCATACTCCCCAACTTGACTTGACTTGTTTTCTGTGTTAAAATATAATTAATTAATTTATGTATTTTAAAGGAGTTTTTTTTTGACACTATACTAACTATTCTTTGCTAATTAATGAGATGTAATTGCAAAAATAAACTAAAAATATCAATATGTAGTACTTGTTTCTTACCGATCTTAAACTCTTACCATGTATGTAAGATGTAGCATGTTCCTTGTGTTTAAACTGTTGTCTACTTTATCAAGTTATTTTTTGCGTGTGCATGGCCCTTCATTGCTAGAATCCCTGAACTTGATAAATGTTGGTGAGTTACAGAAGAACGTAAGCAGTTTTCAACTCTTGTTACTGTAAATGCATTTCCATTTTAATAACGTTTTAAGTCCTATTTGCATTGGTTTTCTTTATCATCTATAATTTTAGCTTATCATTCATCGTTCTATTTGCAGTGGGCTTATGTTGCCCAATATCACATTATGACTGGATTGTCATACAATCAGAAGAAATTCTCTCATCTCAGAAAACTTTGTCGCTGTCTTGTAGTGTAAGCAGTCTTACAACCCGATTTTCTCATGTAAATTGTGAATCGAGTGTAGTATATTGCACATTGGTTGTTGCCATTATCATGCTCATTTTCACATTTTTCATTTAAAATATCTAAACATCATATAACACAAAATTAAATGATCAATGACAAAAACATCTTAGCATTTTTTACTGGATAAACCCAAAATAAACACATTCAATGGTAAATTCAATAGACTTCATACCCTATATTCTTTCTGTAAAATAGACAAATCATATTGTCTATGCTTCAGCCATCTGCATGTCCAGTTATACCTTTTCTTCTCTTTGTACTTTCAGAGCGCATCATGGCAAGAGTCAGGAAAGTAGCTCTTTTCTTTTTTGACATTTTGGGATGCCTATGGCCACTGTGTTGTTTTGAATGGTTAAAGCTGTCTGTCAGGACCATGTACGTGCCTAGTCAGACTACCCACGTCATGGCACATCAATCAGACCAAACGTACTTGTACAGTTTGACTACATACATAAAGGATTGGTGACTAATCATGCAATGTGAGTAGTCGCTTGCCCAAGATTTCTAAAAATCGCAGTGTATGTATGTCCAGAGTGGCAGATATACCTTTTGCATCTGTACTTTTAAATCTGCCTCTGTTTGGCTGTGAGAATGTTACTGCAGTATCTTTCAAATACCATCAACTATGATTTCAATTATTTATGCTACATTATATTAAACACCTTACTTGTTTAAAAAAATCAATTTACTTCCATGTGTTTTTGTACATTTGAGGAGGAGTTAATGTATACATAAAACTCCCATGGTTTTTAGGAAGAAAAATTCACGCGCATAATAAAACTAGGGCGGCACGGTTGCGCAGTGGGTAGCTGTTTCCTGAAGAGGCATTAGCTCACTTGGAAATGTGTTCTTTTGAAATTGTGGTATATTAAATAACTAAACAATATCATAATATACCAGAAAAGGTGATATCCCTCCCATCGTGATTACGGCGGTACAAGAATCACATGAGAAAATTTTTCTTTTAGCTTACATTTACTGACGGTTAACGCGGTTACAGATGGGAAGGCATATGGACAGACTTTATCCATGTGGGAAATCTGATCAACACAGTCGGCCATTTTCTCGTCCCCACGCTGGGAGGTTTTTCGAACTTTGTCGACACCGCCTCCAAGGGTCTGGCCGTTGTCCAAGCCTTTATAATGTCTTGCTTCACTTGCTGGTCTTGTCTGTCTCCAAACAAGGGCTGAATTCCTCCTCCACAAAATACAGAAATATCATAGTGCTTACATGCTGGTTCTCATTCTCCCAATAAGGAAAGATGATTCTGTGCTGACAGAGGACAGAAATACACTATCCTGTGTTTAAGCTGACTATACAAGCCTCCAGTTGTCTTTGGCTATCTAATCCAAGGCTTGGCTAGCAATTCTAACTGCTGATCCCATGTGTGCCAAATTTTACATGCACATGTGAATAAAACTCATAACAGTATTGTCCAGATATAGTGACATAAAGAAAAATGTAATATAACAGTAGCGCTGCTGCCTCACAGTTAAGCCATCCAGGTTTGCTTCCCGGGTCAACCCTGTGTGGAGTTTGCATGTTCTCCCCGTGTCTGCGTGGGTTTCCTCCGGATACTCAGGTTTCCTCCCACAGTTCAAAGACATGCAAGTTAGGTGCATTGGTGATTGTAAATTGTCCCTAGTGTGTGCTTGGTGTGTGTGTGTGCCCGCGCGCACCCTGCCCAGGGTTCGTTTCCTGCCTTGTGCCCTGTGTTGGCTGGGATTGGCTCCAGCAGACCCCCGTGACCCTGTAATTAGGATATAGTGGGATGGATAATAAAGCTACTTTGTTTTATGAGACTAATTAGTTCTGCTAGGTTTGACCAGGAATGTCCAATCTCTTTTATAAAGAGTTCAGCTGCTATTATAACTATACTAAGAGCTTTAACTCATCCTCCATCGCGCAGACAACATAAACCTATGGCAGCCTGAAACAGAACTCTTTTAATTGTTGCCATTAAACTGATAAACTGATATCTAGAGGTGTACCCATTAACACAGCCGGAGAGAATTGCAGAGACATTGCGTCATATACTAAAACGTGCTTTGTTATTGTGGCTGATGATGTATATTAATTGTCCTCTGCAAAATTGTGTTTTAAACAGAGAGGTTGGGAGCCGAGTACAGTGGGTTACGCTTCAGTACCCCACTGGAACAGCATAAGTTACTGGAACAGCATAAGTTTTTATATATATATATATATATATATATATATATATATATATATATATATATATATATATACACACACACACACAGAGTGGCTGGGATGCCAATCCTACCACCAACCTACAAGTTTTCCCCGTAAGTTGGAGGACCTGCTTGTAGGACTTGATGCAGATTAACGTCATACCTAGGATGAAGCAATTACATGTTAAGGGCTTTACTCAAAGGCCTAACAGAGTAGAGCCACTTCTGGCATTTACGGGATTTGAACCAGCAACCTTCTGATTGCCGGCGCACATCCCTAGCCTTACAGCCACCCCTCCACATTTAAAACATAAGTAATCAAATGTACTTTGTAACAACCTGCTTTGAAAATATAATAGAGTAACTTTGTTAATTATATATGTTAACTCTGACTCAGGCACCCCTCTGTTTTGTGATTCATTTATTTAGATTTTAGATGTAAGACATGGGCCACACAATCATTTGTCCTTCTCTCCATTTAGGTCATTTCTCTCCCTGTAACATAAAATGCAAAAAGAGTCTTGGCATTTGGATACCCTCACGGCTGCCATCGCAGGACTCTTTTCAGTTTAAAGAGACAGATATAGTTTTAAACAAAACTACCTGTAATATTAAATGCAAAATGTGTCTTAGCATTTGGAAATCCAATAATACAAACCATGTAAAATTAAACATTGAAATATAAGAAGAAAAAAAACTAAAAGAAAAACCATCACAGAGCTGAGTTCTAGTGATGTGCAATGAACGAACAAATTAGTTCTTTTGTACTTCTCTTGGTCTCTGAACAAATGCACTGCTACAACGACATTAACACCAGAATTCCTGAAGCCTACGAAAATAACTCATAGTATCGGCCCACCTTAAATCGCTTTGCACCTCTCCATCAGCGTCTTTTGTTTTGTAAATGTGTCAATCAGCACAAGCAGGAAGCAGCCTGCTGTCCCATCTCCTGCCTTGACAGAGTTCAACTCAAGCAAAATGTTCTCCCAGCTCAAGCCAAGGCTCCTTATCTGTGTGTGAGATCTGGAGTTGTATAGGGTAAAAAATACAGTATATTGTTATTTGGAATACATGCATTTCATGTGTGTTTCTTGCCTACAAAGATCAGGGTAAGTGTTGGAAAAAAGGAAATACGAGAAATGCTGAAAAAATACCTAAAGCAGAAACGTTTTCAGTGTTATACTTATAATAATGTAATGTGTATAATGTATAAAGACTTTAGTCCAAATATCAAATAAACACGTACACTTTTATTAAAGAATATAACCAAATTAAAAAAAAAAACTGCTGCCTTATAACTGAAAGGTTGCTGGTTTCAAGTCCCAGTGCTCCGCGTTTTGAGTTGTGAGCTGCTATTATTATTATTATTATTATTACTATATAAAAACATTTGATTTGAGTCTGTAATACCCAGTGTACATTTTGGCTACTTGTAAAAGTTAGCTCTTTTTTTTTTTATCATTCAGTTTTAGTGTCTCAGTGACATTCATGTACCTTGCTAGTTAGAAATAATATTTTAAACGTGACTTAAGTTTTACAAATTTGCTTCTTTACACTGGTTATATGCAGATTGTAATTGCCTAATGGCAACATGATTCAAAAGCCTTTTGTCTGCTAATGCACTTGATTTGCAAATCAGTTTTTCTTTACTGGAGACTTTCCTGTTTCAAATTATACTTTTAATGATAACTACATTTTGCATTGTCTGCTGATATTTAGAGATAACTTTGATTACTTGCTTACCATGCATTTCTTGTCATGTCATTTCTTGCATCTTTTGGTTTTTGAAATATACTTCTTAAGTGATATGGTCAATAACTTTTAATAACAAACTAAATAATATAGCAGTCTTATTGCTTTCAAATTGCAATTAATATAGTGCACATATAGTAAAAATAATATATTGATTTGTTTTCATCAGGTTTAATCTCATTTTGGGGAGAGAGAATATAAGACACTGCAGTTAATGAAGTGCCCAGATTCCTAGAAGTTGACAATAATAAATAGTAATAATAAATAATAAATAAATGCATCTGCTGTGTAGTTTATATGGATTTTGGTTTACAATTCAAAATGTTTTCATAAGTTGAAATCCAAATGACATGGGATCCTTCTGTCATATTTGTTTTATGTTTGGAATTCTACCATTTAATTGCTCAAATTTTGACTTTAAATAGAAACATTGACAGTTGCAGTTATGCATAAAAGGTTTTCTACCGAGTTCATCCACAGTACTTGAAAACAGTTTTTTTATACAAAAAAAGATCTAAATAAAGAACATAGCAGCCTTATTATATTCACATTTTAATTATTATTGTAAACTTCTGGCAGCAAAAACAAATGGTTTGCTTCCATAACTTTAAATCTCATTCCTATGGAAAGGAGTACAATGTGCTTTGCGAATGATAATGAACCTCTTTTGACAGATATGTACAATAAAAACTTCAAACTGAAATGAATAAGGCTGTGGTGTTCCTTGTAGGATTTTTATTTTTGTTTCATAGACTTACAGGCATTTATTTTAATTTGTCATATAAAGTACAGTATACCCTTTGCTATGCACACTATTTGTATATTTATCTTATTGCTATGTAGATTTGTTTATACCTTCCAATGCATGGCATGATTTAAGAATATTTTCTAATTGACATTTTTCTATAGTAACCAAATTTTACTTTAGTTTTTCTGTGTCTGCTTTTTTAATTGTACTTGAGCAAGTTTTTGTCTATGTAGTAATACTTCTACTTGAGTAATTGTTTTTAGTACTTTCTACTTGTGTTGAATAAAAGTAAAAGTTGAGAATATTCTGAAATTAAGCAGATCTTAAAAGTACCTCTGTGTAAAGGTGCACTATTCAACTACTTTTGCCTATCTGTGGCACTGTACAAACACTTTCAGCAAATATGTGTTAAAACATGTATTTTTATTATATCTTCTCTCCCTTTTAGTTAAAGATGGAAATACAGCTGGAAATACTTTATCCAAAAAAGGAGACATAACCTACTTCAAAACAATGAGTGACCTAGATTCCCAGCCTGTCTTATTTATCCCTGATGTCCACTTTGGTAATCTGCAAAGGTCTGGACAGGTACAGAGTGATCTAAAATGGTTTGTGATTAGCATAAGGTATTTGTTGTTCTAGAAAGTTCTTCTGAAATACTGGAAGAACTAATAAGTTTACTTTATTTAATTGCAGGTTTTTGCTTTCAACACTGATGACATGGAAAGAGAAGGGTACAGTTCCTCATTATAGCAGTATTAAGCTAGAAATGTGTATAATGATGATAAATTAATTCTGCTTTTAAAAGTACTTATTTAATGTTTCTGAAATTTGTAACAGATGATATGATTTGAAAAAAAGTAATACAATAATTAATAATATGAATGTATAACTTGAGCACATTAATAGTATTAACAGAAAATGTATTGTGTCAGCCTTGACTTCTAATATAAATTTGAATTAAATAAAATTTAAGTCCTAACAACCAGCTAATTTTTTTTTTAGCAGCATATTGGTGAAAAGAATGTTCAGAGCATCTGATGATGACTTCTGCCCTCAACCCCCAAAGCAAATTAAAGAGGAAACTCGAAAACGAGGTATTGAACATTATAAGTATAATTTGAGACTGAGCAAGTGAGTTTTATTTTTATAATGCAGATTTGCACCTCTAAGCTCAATCTGTCATGTACTATCATAAATACACATATCCACCAGTCCACATTCAAACATGTTTAATCCAAAGTTAAGTTTGAGCAGCTGGTGGCCAGTGGTATAGGCTGCATAATATATGTGAATTATAAGAATTGGTTGATTGGTGGTAATCAATTAGTTATCAGTTTTTAATTTGGCAGTAAATAATTGTATAATGTGATATGGCTTCTACTTTATTTTCCTTTATTATTAGATGAAGTAGAGAGTCAATCAAAATGTTATGTATCTAAATGTAAAATCTTCTGTTTAACCATTCATTTTACTGGTCATCCAGAGGTGCAAGTGGCTTTCTTCTAATCTGCTGCATTAGTATGCCTCGTGTGCCCCAAAAACCAATCTAAATGGTGCAACACCTAATTTGTCCTATAATATCCAGCCCTGAATGGTCGTTCGACCCTTCAAAAGGCACACTCGCATTACCACAGGACCAATTGTGAGTCACCAGTTAATCTCATATACAGGTCTTTTTGGATGCCTGATGGAAAATAAGAGTACATTAGGAAAAATCCATGCAGGTAAGAGAAGAGCATGTAAACTCCATACAGATTGTAGCTGGGCCAAGATTTGTGCCAACTTTCATGGAATGCTGAGACAGCAATGCTCAACATCATGTCACGGTACTGTCCCCATTTCATGTGCAGTATAGATACAACAAAAAACACACAAACATTGCTGAAAAAAGATGCCAAGTGATATGTGCACAGACTGTTTTAAAGGCTAATTATTCTTTTGAAGTTTATTGAGTAGAAGGAAATATTGGCTTCTTCAAACTTGATAAATGTTTACATGTAATATTTGCTTATTTCTGGGCATCCGTGATGTCACCATGCAAGCTGCCTATCTCAATAAAACAAACGTATTCAAATAATTAATACAGTATATGTGCAAGAATTATGTATATCCAACATTATGCAATACATTCCTTGTCTATCATGCTATTAAAGATATGGTGAAGAAAGTTCAGTCCAAGTTTTCAGTTTTACAGTTAGTGGATATATTGGATTCATTTTTGATGAAAGACCAGTATTTCATAAAAGAATATGTCCTACTATGAGGTACAAAGGTTTTCATATTTTTGACTATGTATTTCGTTTTTGAAGAAATTCAGTTTTTTCCAGAATAAATCATGCATATACTGTTTTTTCCCATTGTTAATCATGTCCCAAGCAAATAAAAAATGCTGTCTAAAAATAAACCTTAATGTTAATATTTTTCTGCAGTGCTTCTGTATGTACGTAAGGAATTGGACGAAGTGTTTGATGCTCTAATGTTAAAATCGCCAACTTTGAAGGGGCTTATGGATGCTGTAAGTTATCATTTCTTTTAGATTCGACCAATATTATATGACTTTCTGGATAAAATGATCAACAAAACAATCTGTTAAAGGTTCACTTATGTGCTTTCCAAATAAAGAAGTGGTCTTAATGACACTGAAGAGGGTGCAGAGAAGAGATTTAAATTTGAAACTATACCTTTGCAGCATGAGAAAAAAATACTGCAAACAGATCTATGAGAAAGTAACACTTGCCAGGCTGCAGGACCTCTTAGATAGATTTAACATAAAAATGAAGTATGGGAATAGCTTACACTAATCTAGGATGTGCCTGTTAGAGTAGTTTTTAATTTTAAAAGTCAAAGCAAACTGTCCTTATCCAAGGTTAATTGTTCAGAGTTAGTTACTTTGGAGAATAATTGGAGACAGTTACTGTAACACTGGAAAACAAATATTTTGTTTTGTGAATAGTTTTGGGTGTATGTTATTGATTTTGACCTACTGATCAGAAAAATCAACGATAAATGTTCAGATAAATCGGTTACATATTGCAGTCACCTATTTTTGTGATTTCCTTTTATATTTTAAGTCTACTAATATGTTGCCCACAAAATAAGCTTTTTTGTTTAATCCAGACATTCCTAGGAACTGTTAGAGAAAAATCTTGATCCTTGGTTTACTTCAGCACTTGTACATTAAAGGTTGTTTATACTCCAGCAATATACTGTGTAATCATAAATAATTTATTTAACCAAGAGTTCAAGAAATCACTTTTGCATTATAATCACAGTTGTGCTAACAATCCTTTGTTCAGATAATGACTTTATAGTTATGAATATACAAAAGCATCCTGAACATATACCTGATAACATGCTAATCTAAGATAGAAACTTATGGGATATTACATTGTCCTGTCTTGGGTTACATGAAGAGATACATGGTTCTAAACTTCAAGTACAGAGGCAACCTTAGGGTCTGCATACAAGAATGATTTCATCTTGTATAAAGAAGATAAACAAAATAATACGACTAAAAAGCTGTTACAGAATGAACTTGGTGCAGGTTGCACAATATGCAGAAGATATGCAAAAGCTTAGGCATGCCTGGGAGTGCTTAGTTAATATGGATGCTGGCAGGAAGAGTTAAAACAGTGGCTAGTGTAAACAGATCCATTTTCATTACGTTGGTATCAGTTTGTGCATATGTAGATACACATATTCTATGAGCAGAGCAGTGTGTGCATTTAGCATTTATTCTGTGGAGTTTAATTTGTTAAAGTCAGGGCTCCAGACAGAAAAAAAAATTTGGGAGCCATTGGCTCCTAAACCCAAAATATTTAGGAGCTAAATGCTTTTTTTGGGAGCCATAATCTCTACCGCATGCCAAATGTGAAATAAACAAATGATATTTACTTGTTTGTTTCTTCGGTCTACCTCACACTGCCTTTCCTTTCTCTTATCTGAGCTATTTGACCTGCCTACTAGTGTCCTCTGCAAGGTCTTATAGATAATAACAGAAGAATAAATGACACATAAATGTGAACAGTGCAAATGTTTACTAATAAGCAATACTTCAAGTCCAGAGTCTTATACACAACATGTGTAAGGAACACCACAAATACAAACACTGAAAATGTCTTACACATAATAACACAAGAATTAATACAATAACAAACATTATAAACAATCATTTCTGAAATAATCATTTTTACGAGTGTACAAATATAAAGAAATGAATTACTCTTCAAGTTCACTGTCACTAACCATTACAATGTCAGCATCTTTAGGCCAGCCAGTATACTTTGGTCTGCGCTTTTTTTTGCTGGCTGACAACCAGCGCTTTATATTTAGGCTCTGGGTCAAAATGTTCAAGTGTAGGGCCCTTTGTACTGATCCTTACCAAGTCTTCCAGTGTTTCTACACTTAGGGAGTTGCGCACTTTTGATTTTATTCTGTTTTGTGCTGAAAATCCTCGCTCGCACTGAGCTGCAGTTATCGGAAGCACCAGCATTATTTCTACTCAGTGAAGAAGATTTTTAAAATCTGTACAGAACGGCTCCTTGCTCAGCATCACTGTCCATAGGTCACCATAAGTCTTATCCATAAACTGACCCTTCACTAATATTTTCAACATTAGGCATTTCTTCTGCACAGCTGTGACATCACAGCCATTGTTTGATAAGAGCTCCCTGGATTGTTAGGACAGAATTCAAGGAGTAGTCATGGCCCGATTCTCTACTATTTCAGATCCCTATCCGCAGCAGTTAGCGAGATGACATTTGAAGCAGAGTGGGCGTGTCAGATGATGTCTCGCTTCGGTTTGACTTTAATCACGTGATAGTGTAATAGGAAACGCAGACGTGAGCTGAGAGTGTTCGCACATAATTAAAAGCCGTTACTGCTGCTTTAAATTTAAAACTTTTCTTCGATTGAGAGAGAGAGAGTCGCCACCGGCGACTGGAATGAAAAAACTAGTCGCAAAATAGAAAATTAAGTCGCATTGGCGACCATTTTATTCGCCATCTGGAGCCCTGAAAGTAGAAATGTCTTGCAAATTCTGCAGACGCCTTCATACATTTTGTTACACTTGTGACAAGTACAGGTTGAATCTTCAAAGATACAGCATGACAGCACTTTCTAAGAGAGGGTATGATCTCTTGTAAAGTTGAAAATATTTAAAAATTGTAAAGACACTGTAAAATCTCTTGAGTTTAAAATTTAAAGATCAAGATAAACCATGAGTTCCTCATATTTGTTAGTAAAAATAAGAAATCTTTTGTACACTCCAACATCCCTTCAGGCCAGTGCCGCATGATGAATGTCTCCCATTACTGAAGCCACCAGAGACATAGAGCCTGGATGAGACAGAATAAGATGCCACAATACACGTTGAAAACTACAGTGATCCAGTGTTTGAACCATTTGTCTGGTAAGCCTCATCAGATAACACGCTCAAAATTAATTGGGTAGAGACATAAGTTTGTCAAAAACAAAACTACTGTTGCCAGATATGAATGTCTTTTGGACCTGCCAAGAGAATTAGCCAAATTTCTTTGAACAGGATGATAACCTTCTGTTTCTGCTCCGACACTAATGGGCTGTTTATGGCTTAACACTAAAATTACCAGAGCTTATGAAAAAACTCGTAGATCCGTCCCACCTTAAATCACTCCTTACCTCTCCATCAGCATCTTTTGTCCTTTGAATGTGTTAATAAGCAGTAAACAGCAAGCAGTCTGCTATCACATCCCCCACTGGCGCACAGTTTTCTCAGCTCAAGTCTGTTTACCTGCGTGTCAGTTGTTTGGAGTTGTATAGAGTGGGAAGTCAAGCACAATCGCACCTTTTATAAATACTACTAGCAGAATACCTGCACTTCGCAGCGGAGAAGTAGTGTGTTAAAGAAGTTATATATAAGTATATACATCTATATCTCAAAATACCTGCACTTGGCAGCGGAGAAGTAAAAAGAAAAAGAAACATTTTAAAAACAACGTAACATGATTGACAATGTAATTGTTTTGTCATTGTCATGAGTGTTGCTGGCATATATATATATATATATATATATATATAGCAGAATACCCGCACACATGCAGCGGAGAAGTAGTGTGTTAATGATGTATGATGTATGTGTGTGTGTGTGTGTGTATATGTATATATATATACACACACACACACAGTGGTGTGAAAAACTATTTGCCCCCTTCCTGATTTCTTATTCTACATGGCCCTGTGTGAAAAAGTAATTGCCCCCTGAACCTAATAACTGGTTAGGCCACCCTTGGCAGCAATAACTGCAATCAAGCTTTTGCGATAACTTGCAATGAGTCTTTTACAGCGCTCTGGAGGAATTTTGGCCCACTCATCTTTGCAGAATTCAGCTTTATTTGAGGGTTTTCTAGCATGAACCGCCTTTTTAAGGTCATGCCATAGCATCTCATTTGGATTAAGGTCAGGACTTTGACTAGGCCACTCCAAAGTCTTCATTTTGTTTTTCTTCAGCCATTCAGAGGTGGATTTGCTGGTGTGTTTTGGGTCATTGTCCTGTTGCAGCACCTAAGATCGCTTCAGCTTGAGTTGACGAACAGATGGCCGGACATTCTCCTTCAGGATTTTTTGGTAGACAGTAGAATTCATGGTTCCATCTATCACAGCAAGCCTTCCAGGTCCTGAAGCAGCAAAACAACCCCAGACCATCACACTACCACCACCATTTTTTACTGTTGGTATGATGTTCTTTTCTGAAATGCTGTGTTCCTTTTACGCGGATGTAACGGGACATTTGCCTTCCAAAAGTTCAACTTTTGTCTCATCAGTCCACAAGGTATTTTCCCAAAAGTCTTGGCAATCATTGAGATGTTTCTTAGCAAAATTGAGACGAGCCCTAATGTTCTTTTTGCTTAACAGTGCTTTGCGTCTTGGAAATCTGCCATGCATGCCGTTTTTGCCCAGTCTCTTTCTTATGGTGGAGTCGTGAACACTGACCTTAATTGAGGCAAGTGAGCCCTGCGGTTCTTTAGATGTTGTCCTGGGGTCTTTTGTGACCTCTCGGATTAGTCGTCTCTGCGCTCTTGGGGTAATTTTGGTCGGCCAGCCACTCCTGGGAAGGTTCACCACTGTTCCATGTTTTTGCCATTTGTGGATAATGGCTCTCACTGTGGTTCGCTGGAGTCCCAAAGCTTTAGAAATGGCTTTATAACCTTTACCAGACTGATAGATCTCAATTACTTCTGTTCTCATTTGTTCCTGAATTTCTTTGGATCTTGGCATGATGTCTAGCTTTTGAGGTGCTTTTGGTCTACTTCTCTGTGTCAGGCAGCTCCTATTTAAGTGATTTCTTGATTGAAACAGATGTGGCAGTAATCAGGCCTGGGGGTGGCTACGGAAATTGAACTAAGGTGTGATACACCACAGTTAGGTTATTTTTTTAACAAGGGGGCAATTACTTTTTCACACAGGGCCATGTAGGTGTGGATTTTTTTTCTCCTTAAATAATAAGAACCATAATTTAAAAACTGCATTTTGTGTTTACTTGTGTTATATTTGACTAATGGTTAAATGTGTTTGATGATCAGAAACATTTTGTGTGACAAACATGCAAAAGAATAAGAAATCAGGAAGGGAGCAAATAGTTTTTCACACCACTGTGTATATGTGTGTGTGTGTATATATATATATATATATATATATATATATATATACACATACATACAAACATACACACAGGCATATATATGTGTATATATATATATATATGTATGTGTCTATATGTGTGTGTGTGTATAGCTTTGGTCACTGAGTGCAAGGGAAAAATAATAAAATATTGTCTTTAAGTTATTAAACAGTAAAACATTAACGTTTTAAGAAGTACAGGTACATTGAGCACTACTGGAGTGGTTGCAGGTAAACTACATTTTAAAGACTGTGTAACACAACAGGTAAGTAGTACTAACAGCAGCTAAAATGTATATGGATCATCTCTCGGTAGTTGATCCCTTTTGAAAGGTGCTACACGACGGCTGTAGTATAGAAATTACATTTTCTATGTGAAAGTTCAAATTTCTGCCTCTGGTAATGTGCCTTACCGGCATTACCAGCAATTAAAGAAAATTAGTTTTGTGTCCTCTGCAGTATTAACACTAGAATTACCAGAGCCTACGAAAAAACTCGTAATTCCATCCCACCTTAAATTGCTTCTTAAATCCCTTCACACCTCTCCGCCAGTGTCCTTTGTCCTCTAAATGTGCTGATAAAGAGAAGCTAGGAGCAGCCGGCTATTCCATCCCCCCACCAATTTAGAACGTGCATGAACTTCTCTCAGCTCATGCCTTGATTGAGTATCTGGGAGTGAAGTGGAGTTTTAGAGTGGAAATAATAGATCGTTATTTGGAACACACGCATTTCATGTCTGTTCCGTTTCTACAGTAATCTGTGTCAACACATTGTTAAAACAGAAATGTTTGTTATATTCTAGTAGTAGATGACAAAATGTAGGCATAAAATATATAATGTATGAAGCCTGAAGTCCAAATAACAAAAACATTTTCACAAAAGGTACAAATATAACACAATTGCACTTTTATTCAAAAATATAACTGCAGAAACAAAAGCCGCCTTAACATGCGACATTGACAGCCGTTTATTATAACTGCCTCCGTGGTGCAATAGAATCAGTTGTCGCCTTGGAATCAAAAGGTCGCGAGTTCGATCCTGCACCACTCCGTTTTGAGAAGTAAACTGCTCTTAGTCTTACTATTTTAGAATAAAAGCATACATTTGATTTCAGTCTGTAACAGCCGGTGCAATTTATGATCCTTGTAAAGGTTAGCTTTTTTTTTTCACTTTTCATTCTCTCAGTCGCTTCAGAATCAATCCATACAACCCCATCTGACACGGCTGTTTTCACTAAAGACGCTTATAGCTCTGCAGTGTACCACGATGCATACTAATGCAACCCCCAACCGGTTCTGACACACAAACGCTGGCGAAGCTGCCTTCTTCGTATCTCACCGTCACTTGATTTTCTTTTTATTCAGTTTTATTGAGTGTTCCTGCCAGTCCCGCATGTTGCTGTATGCTGTTTCTTTTGTACTCCAGGACATGCAGAGGAAAGAATGGTAAAGAGCAGTAACTTCGCGCTATATGCAATCATCAGACACTCCCCATCTGCCCGTGTCACTCAAACACAGGAACATATATTGGTGTAAAAGTATAACAAAAGTGCACTTTTATTCAAGTGCACTTTTTCCATCGCCTTTTCCTGTAAGAAGCAATGTACACACTTCTCTCTATGCTGTGGTTTCTATTACACACCTGAAAGAAAGAGACAATATATGTGAAAATATCATCACACTAATGCAATATTATTTGAAAACGAACAGCGTCAGATCGGGTGTGAATTTATGCAGGAACTGGAAATTCTCTGATGTGGGACCTTCCCCCAGGGAAGAAAGTACAGTGTCAGGTGCTCATTCAGTGTAATAGGAACCATAGCACAGAGAGGTGTGTGCACTGCAACAAGTACACGTGTCGTAAATGTAGGAAGGACGGTCCTTGGGTGTGTGGGAACTGTTAATATTTGAATGTGATGATTTTATATAGCACGGAATGAAAATCAGCACTAATTAGCATTGCACCATGTAAGCTGCCGTATCAATCGCCTACTGTAACTTGCTTTCTTTTTTCTTCGGTTATACAGGTAGTCTTGAATAAAAGTGCACTTGTTTTGTTTGCGAAATGAAGTGTCTGCGTGCACTTTTGTGGCATTACGTGTATTTTTGAGCATGCCCGTTTGAGCATGCTCAAACACAGAACATAAGTTGGTGTAAAAGTATAACAAAACAACGGGCAGATGGGGAGTGTCTGATGATTGCATATAGCGCAGAAGTTACTGCTCTTTACCATTCTCTCCTCTGCATGCCCTGGAGTACAAAAGAAACAAAATACAGACGCTCTATAGCTCTACATTGTACCACGATGCATACTAACACACCCCCAACACCAGGGTTCTGATATACAAACGCTGGCGAAGCTGCCTTCTTCGTATCTCACCGTCACTTGATTTTCTTTTTATTCAGTTTTATTGAGTGTTCCTGCCAGTCCCCGCATGTTGCTGTATGCTGTTTCTTTTGTACTCCAGGACATGCAGAGGACAGAATGGTAAAGAGCAGTAACTTCTGCGCTATATGCAATTATCAGACGCTCCCCATCTGCTCGTTGTTTTGTTATACTTTTACACCAATATATGTTCCTGTGTTTGAGCATGCTCAAATAGGCATATATAAACATATATATACACATACACACACATATATACAGTATATATACATATACATCACAGCGAAATGAGGTGAATTTGAGGGGAGATGATGACGTGACTCTCCCACCCGCCTTAACTGTCAATCCCCCCACAAACATAGTCTCTCGAAATTTGCATAAGCACACCCCTTCACCTGCAATTTTAACTTAGTTACAAAGTGATCAAAACTCTCGTTTATATCCTGCGTCCTCTCATTAAACTTGTATCCCACATTACCCGTGGGCATGAGAAACGCCAGCGGCAGCCTGTCTATGAACTTAATTTAAAGTTTAGGTTTACACCTTTCTTTCTTTCCGAAGTAGCAGCACTCATGAATATGATAGTATATATCACTTGCTCGCTTCTTATTGTTTCGCTGCCTTCTCAATTATATAATGCATGTTTTCTTCAGCGCTTTTTGGAGGTCTTCCTGGTTTTCTATGCACTGCGTTGACAGTCCGTTCACGTGATTACGTGGGAGGTGTGATGATGTCACATGAAACTCCGCCCCCCACGGCTTTCGAGCTCAACTCCATTACAGTAAATGGAGAAAAATACCTTCCAGTTATGACCATTACGCGTAGAATTTTAAAATGAAACCTGCCCAACTTTTGTAAGGAGGCTGTAAGGAATGAGCCTGCCAAATTTCAGCCTTCTACCTACACGGGAACTTGGAGAATTAGTGATGAGTCAGTCAGTCAGTCAGTCAGTGAGGGCTTTGCCTTTTATTATTATTTGGAACACATGCATTTCATGTGTGTTCCTTGTCTACAACAATCTATGTAAACGCATCATTAAAAAAGAAACATTTTTCATGTTTTAGTAATAATTGACAAAATGTAGACATGAAGTTTATAATGTGTGAACCCTGAAGTTCATAAACTGCTCAAAAAAATTAAAGGAACACTTTGAAAACACATCAGATCTCAATGGGAAAAAAATCATGCTGGATATCTCTACTGATATGATACTGGGTAATGTGTTAGGAATGAAAGGATGCCATATCGTTTGATGGAAATGGAACTTGTCAACCTACAGAGGGCTGAATTCAAAGACACCCTGACAATCAAAGTGAAAAAATGATGCGGCAGGCAAGTCCATTTTGCCGAAATTTCATTGCAGCAACTCAAAATCGTACTCAGTAGTTTGTATGGCCCCCACATGCTTGTATGCATGCTTGACAACGTCACTTCTAATGAGACGACAGATGGTGTCCTGGGGGATCTCCTCCCAGATCTGGACCAGGGCATCACTGAGCTCCTGGACAGTCTGAGGTGCAACCTGGCGGGTTCGACTGGACCAAAAACATAATGTCCCAGTGTCAATTGGATTTAGGTCAGGCGAGCATGGGGGCCAGTCAATGGTATCAATTCCTTCATCCTCCAGGAACTGCCTGCATACTCTCGCCACATGAGGCCGGGCATTGTCGTGTACCAGGAGGAACCCAGGACCCACTGCACCAGCATAGGGTCTGACAATGGGTCCCATGATTTCATTCCAATACCTAATGGCAGCCAAGGTGCCATTGTCAAGCCTGTAGAGATCTGTGTCTCCCTTAATGGATATGCCTCCCCAGACCATCACTGACCCACCACAAAACCGGTCATGCTGAACGATGTTACAGGCAGTATAACATTCTCCATGGCTTTTCCAGACCCTTTCATGTCTGTCACATGTGCTCAGGTTAAACCTGCTTTCATCTGTGAAAAACACAGGGCGCCAGTGGTGGACCTGCCAATTCTGATATTCTATGGCAAATGCCAATCAAGCCCCACGGTGACAGACAGTTAGCACAGGGCCCTACTAGATGATGTCGGGCCCTCAGGCCACCCTCATGAAGTCTGTTTCTGAATGTTTGGTCAGAGACATTCACACCAGTGGCCTGCTGGAGGTAATTCTGTAGGGATCTGGCAATGCTCATCTTGTTCCTCCTTGCCCAAAGTAGCAGATACCAGTCCTGATGATGAAATATGGACCTTCTATAGCTTTGTCCAACTCAACTAGAGTAACTGCCTGTCTCCTGGAATCTCCTCCATGCCCTTAAGATTGTACTGAGCGACACAGCAAACCTTCTGGCAATGGCACGTATTGATGTGCTATCTTGGAGAAGTTGGACTGCCTGTGCAACGTCTGTAGGGTCCAGGTATCTCCTCATGCTACCAGTAGTGACACTGACTGTAGCCATATGCAAAACTAGTGAAAAAACAGTCAGAACAGATGAGGAGGGAAAAATGTCAGTGGCCTCCACCTGTTAAACCATTCCTGTTTTGGGGGTCATCTCATTGTTGCCCCTCTAGTGCACCTGTTGTTAATTTCATTAACACCAAAGCAGCTGAAACTGATTAACAACCCTCACTGCTACTTAACTGTCCAGATCAATTGCCCAGAAGTTTCATTGACTTGATGCTATATTCTAGTTAAAAAGTGTTCCTTTAACTTTTTTGAGCAGTATATATCAAAGAATCACTTTTACAAAAGTTACAAATATAACAGAACAAGTGTGCTTTGATTCAAAAATATAACTGCAGAAAAAGAATACGCGGATATGACATTGACACGCATTTTTTTGTAGATTTTTTTTTTTTAAATCTACAAATCAGACACATCATCAATGACCAGCAGTTCAAAGATTTGCTATTGGGGCCAGAGGAAATCACATAGAAGGCTTTCAAGTATGATGCCGAGAATTGTTTTGGCAATCACAGCACCAAACTGCATCCAGCTAGTTGACAACATGCTTAAAATATATAAAACCTTGAAGGGCAACATGTCACTAAAGATTAATTTTCTGAATTCAGACTTCACTGTTCAGTGTCAAACATGGTGAAAGGTTTCAGCAGGACATTGGAACAATAGAACAGCAATTTCGGGGCAAGTGTAATCCATCGATGTTGGTCAACTGTTGTTGAACACTGAAATGAGAAACATCAGATGCTGCATATAAATGAAAATCAGCAGAAAAACATTTTTATTTCAACTAAACTAATGCAATGTTTCATTTTAGAGACTTACTGTACATTATGATATTATGATGTATATCAGGACGCTGCCCTTCTACTAAATATATATCTATGTTTTATAAGGGCACTAGCAAAATACCCTTGCTTCGCAGCGGAGAAGTAGTGTGTTAAAGAAGTAATGAAAAAGAAAAGGAAACATTTTAATAATAACGTAACATGATTGACAATGTAATTGTGTTGTCATTATATATATATATAATATACACACACACATATCTATACTAATAAAAGGCAAAGCCCTCACTGACTGACTCATCACTAATTCTCCAAGTTCCCGTGTAGGTAGAAGGCTGAAATTTGGCATGCTCATTCCTTACAGCCTCCTTACAAAAGTTGGGCAGGTTTCATTTTAAAATTCTACGCGTAATGGTCATAACTGGAAGGTATTTTCTCCATTTACTGTAATGGAGTTGAGCTCGAAAGCCATGGGGGGCGGAGTTTCATGTGACATCATCACGCCTCCCACGTAATCACGTGAACGGACTGTCAACGTAGTGCGTAGAAAACCAGGAAGACCTCCAAAAAGCGCTGAAGAAAACATGCATTATATAATTGAGAAGGCAGTGAAACAATAAGAAGCGAGCAAGTGACATATACTATCATATTCATGAGTGCTGCTACTTCGGAAACAAAGCACGGTGTAAACCTAATGTTTAAATTAAGTTCATAGACAGGCTGCCGCTGGCGTTTGTCATGCCCACGGCTAATGTGGGACACAAGTGTAATGAGAAGACGCAGGATATAAACGAGAGTTTTGATCACTTTGTAAGTAAGTTAAAATTACTGGTGAAGGGCTGTGCTTATGCAAATTCTGAGAGACAGTCTTTGTGGGGGGATTGACAGTTAAGGCGAGTGGGAGAGTCACGTCATCATCTCTACTCAAATTCACCTCATTTCGCTGTGATGTATATGTATATATACTGTATATATGTGTATATATATGTTTGTGTGTGTGTGTGTGTGTATATATATATATATATATATATATATATATATATATATATATATATATATGACAGCAACACTCATGACAATGTCAATCATGTTACGCTATTATTAAAATGTTTCCTTTTCTTTTTATTACTTTAACACACTACTTCTCCGCTGTGAGAGCTGGTATTTTGCTATAGCTATATATATATATATATATATATATATATATATATATATATATATATATATATATATATATATATATATATATATATATATATATAATATGAATGACCTCCAAAGAGTGCGGAGACTTTTGATCATGTGAACGTGTCTGCAAAAAATGGCGTCTCCTGCAAAAGTCGAGCAGCCGGCGCGCAAGACGCATAGCTGTGCCAGCCTTTGAGACGCTGACTGCGCTTCTGCCTTAAGTCAAAGTGAGCAATTTTAATTTTTTTATATCCTCCCCCTGAGCTATAGCCCAGACAAGTGCAAACACAGACCCCTTTTCTACACCGCAGCGAAATAATATTAAGGCGCTTCGCAGTTTCTTTTGCACGTATACGATTATGAGGTCTTCCGCTCTGATTATGAAGACACAAACAGGAGTGGAGGACTGACAGTGCCATCACAGCCGATTAATAGCTGGGACGTCTCGCCAGTCTACACAAGACCCACCGCGACTGTCCCCAGAAGGCGCTCATATCGTCAGTGAAAACATCTCTCTACGCTATATAAAAGAAAAAGGCAACTTTCCTTTCTTTACATCTTTTTTCCTTCTATCCCAAACCAAAGCCTTTATTTCTTAACACTGCAGAGGACACAAAACTAATTTTCTTTAAATGCCGGTAAGGCACATTACCAGAGGCACAAATTTGAACGTTCACATAGAAAATGTAATTTCTATACCACAGCCATCGTGTAGCGCCTTTCAAAAGGGATCTACTACCGAGAGATGATCCATATACATTTTAGCTGCTGTTAGTTACTTACCTGTTGTGTTACACCGTCTTTAAAATGTAGTTTACCCGCAACCACTCCAGTAGTGCTCAATGTACCTGTACTTCTTAAAACGTTAATGTTTTACTGTTTAATAACTTATAGACTATATTTTATTATTTTTCCCTTGCACTCAGTGACCAAAGCTATACACACACATATAGACACATACAAACATACACACAAGTATATGTATATGTATATGTATGTATGTGTGTATATGTATATGTATATGTATGTGTGTGTGTGTATATATATATATATGTATATATATATGACAGCAGCAATCCAAGCTGTGAGAAAATAGTAAAAAGGAGGCGTGTCAGACGTCGTGGTACATTTTCTGATGCAGCTAGATGGAAACAACTTCGTGACGCTGACGCTAAATACACAAAACAATTACTTTGACAATCATATTACGTTATTTTTAAAATGTTTCCTTTTCTTTTTCATCTTTAACGCGCTACTTCTCGTATTTTGCTAGTATACATATATATATATATACACATATACAAATATATACATATATACAGATATATATACATATACACACATACATATACAGATATACATATACATATATACACACACACACACACACACACATATATATATATATAAATTGCGCGATCACTTTTGAAAAAAATATATCTTTTCAAGTTCTATTTAGTCCATTTGTGTCAAACTAAAGGCCCACAGGCCACATCCGACCTGGCGTATAATTATATCCGGCCCGCGAGATCATTCTATATATTATTGTTATTAATGGCCCGGGGATATGAAGCGCTGGTAACACAATAAACTACAGATCCCATAATGCAGAGCTTCAGCTGCCTTGCCGAACACTTACCGCGTTAATCAAG
>NC_053168.1:93224151-93236651 GCF_016835505.1 Polypterus senegalus
CTCGATCGATCGATCGCAAAATACCCGCGCTTTGCAGCGGAGAAGTAAAAGGAAAAAGAAACATTTTAATAATATCGTAACATGATTGACAATGTAATTGTCATATATACACTATGGGGTGCCAAACAGGCAAATTTTTGATTTTATGAATATATAAAGTCGGCATCAGAATATATAAAGTCAAAACTTGAATATATAAAGTCATTCCCGAATATATAAAGTCAAAACTTGAATATATAAAGTCAGCGTCAGAATATATAAAGTCAGTGTTGGAATTTATAAAGTCATTCCTGATTGTATAAAGTCAACATCGGATTATATAAACTAACTCCTGAATATATAAAGTGAAAGTCAAAATCTATTGATTGAAACGACTCTGAACTGAACTAAGTTAACAAAAACGTATTCAGAAAAATAAATTAAAAACACTGTTCGGGTAATGTTTTGAAAATGATGCATGTGTCTTGCCCAGGATTGGTTCCTGCCTTGCGCCCAGTGTTGGCTGGGATTGGCTCCAGCAGATCCCCGTGACCCTGTGGTCTGATTCAACAGGTTGGGAAATGGATGGATATTCCAGCACTTACTTTATATATTCAGAAATTTTCCAACGCCGTCTTTATATACTCAGGTTTTGACTTTATATATTTGGGAATGACTTTATATATTCAAGTTTTGACTTTATATATACCGACAGTGACTTTATATAATCAAGTTTTGACTTTATTTATTCCGACAGTGATTTTATATTCGGGGATGACTTTATATATAAAGGTTTTGACTTTATATAGTTAAATTTAGTCATCATTGCATAACTTTTTCTTTACCATAGAAATTTAAAGACTAAATTTAACTTCCATTCCTAACAAAGATATTTCTGGTGACTAAATAGAACCCACTTATATCCAAATTCGAGCTATTGAGCTGTCGCCTGCCTGCCTGATTAAGTCACCCTCGCTTCGCTCTTACTTTTTTACCATTCAATTAATCATGGCTAGTGGCGGAAAAATTATAAAATGGAAGCAGGATTACAATGAGTATGGCTTTACCAAAACAATTATTGATGGCGAATCGATTATTCATAAAGCTTCAATTGGTGATCTGTTTTTCTGTGTTAACCTCATATTTTTTCATACTTCTTCTCAAACCAAGGGGGTACGAGGGTAAAATGAATCGGGAAGCGCTGATCAATGTAATCGGTGTACCAGGAAATCATGCATTGACAGAAGTTCCCCTTTGTTTGTAATGCAAAGTGTGATTAAATGCGTGATTTTTTAACGCGTTATGGAGCACATGCATCAAAGCTTCTCAGCTGTACTTGTGCTAAGAAAAGGAAACATTTTAAAAATAGCGTAACACGATTGTTAATGTAACCTTTTGTAAGTAGTGCCTGGAGGATTCAGTGTGGAGAAACTGTAGAGACAGCGTGTGTATTAACTTGTGGATTTTCCTGTGAGTATTTGGTGGCAGCGTCACAAACTCGCTTCCGTAACACTGCGTTAGCTGCGGAGCTCACCTCAGAGCGAAATGAGATGAATTGGAGGGGAGATGATGAAGTGACTTCTCCCACCCGCCTTAACTGTCAATCCCCCACAAACACAGTCTCTCGGAATTTGCATAAGTACAGCCCTTCACCTGCAATTTTAACTTAATAGTTACAAAGTGACCAAAACTCTCATTTATATCCTGCGTCCTCTCATTAAACTTGTATCCCGCATTACCCGTGGGCATGACAAACGCCAATGGCAGCCTGTCAATGAACTTAATTTAAACTTAACGTTTACACCGTGCTTTGTTTCCGAAGTACCAGCACTCATGATTATGGTTGTATATGTCATTCGCACACTTCTTATTGTTTCGCTGCCTTCTCAATTATATAATGCATGTTTTCTTCAGCGCTTTTTGGAGCTCTTCCTGGTTTTCTACATACTGAGTTGACAGTCAGTTCACATGATTACGTGGGAGGCGTGATGATGTCACACGAAACTCCACCCCCACGGCTTTCGAGCTCAACTCCATTACAGTAAATGGAGAAAAATAGCTTCCAGTTATGACCATTACGCGTATAATTTCGAAATGAAACCTGCCCAACTTTTGTAAGGAAGCTGTAAGGAATGAGCCTGCCAAATTTGAGCCTTCTACCTACACGGGAACTTGGTTTTAGAATTAGTGATGAGTGAGTGAGTGAGTGCGTCAGTCAGTCAGTCAGTCAGGGCTTTGCCTTTTATTAGTATAGATAAATGGTCTCCCCAAGTTCCAGGCTCCGCTGTATTTCCAACTTGACCACTGCCTTCTTTGCCTCTGGGTGGTGATAGGGCCACACACGCAAACTACTACACCCGGTTTGGTCACTGTCTTGTTCCTATCAGTATTGTGCGGCCCGACTTGGGGTCCACGGCCCCTGTGACGGGGATATGAAGGCTCCCAGTTCCTTTCTTTGTCAGGGGCTAAGGGTGTCCCCAAAATGTAGTTGTTCAGTGTCTGCCAACAGTGACAATGCAGGAGTAGTAGTTGCTTCATTGGAATCGTGATCAACCCAGGGCTTCAAGAGGTTGATGTGGTACACATGTTCCCTCGAACACTGTTTGGGCTGATAGACTAGATAATAGACTCATAGACTAGATACAAGCACTTTGGCCTCTCTGATTTTATTCATCCCCTACCAGTAGGCCATTAGTTTAGAGTGATGTGGGGATTTATAACAATTCTCCCTCGAACGAAACTTGTGAAGTTGGGAGCCTTTGTTGTATAGCTGGGCCAATGTGTGCTGAGTACCCTTGAGATGGTTTTTTACCCAGCTTTGCAGTCTGTTTGCACAGATCAGTGACATTCTCTAATATGTTATGGGAGGGAAGGTCAGCCTCTTCTTCCCAGCCCTCCTGGATCAGGTCAAGTAGGCCGGTTGTCGGCTGTATAGCAGCTCAAAGGGGGAAATCGTTATCAAAGCCAACAGTACCTCCTGGAAGACAAACAAGACAGCAGGCAGGAGCTCATCCCAATCTATTCCATTCGCTCAAACTACCTTCCTCAACATTGTTTTGAGCTTTAATTAAACATTATGGATTGAATTTTCATGTAAGTTTTTTTAATGTTTTGAAAAAAACCCAAAATAAGTTAATTGTAAACTTAAAAGAATTACAGATCCTGGAACAAGCTGGAAAAAAGTGTTGCTGGTAAAAATTACTTCTCCAGCCTACTGAAGCTACATCCAGACTGCAGTTTAAAATATCTCAATTCCTGCAAGGGATTCAGATCTGATATGACTGTGTATTTATATCCATCCTGAATAGGCAAAATCCATAAAAATGTATAAATTGGCCAGATGTAGCCTAATAAACAAACATGAACACTAGCTACATGATGACTTCTAATTCTTTACCGTGCAGGACATCTGTGAATTGGACAGCACACAATAGTAAATGTCCAAAGGTTCTTTGAATGTAATCATCTCTTCTAAATTTGTTGCTAGACTCTCTTAGAAAATATGCATTTGAGTCCTGACAATTTTCATAAAATGTGGCAATTTACTTGTATTGACAGGCTTGCTTTCTTTTACTTTAACAATTTACATTTGTGTGAAAAGATTAAATCCTATTTCACGAGTGAAAAATAAGTAATCTTTGAATAGCAGTATAAACAGGCTTTTAACTTTATTTTACTATGCAGCCCATAAACTGTAGCCATGTAAATTGTATTTGTTCCCTTGAACTAATTTTATTAACTTAATATAATTACAAAATTCAGTGAAAATAGAAGCATATAGATTATTGCTACTTATTTCCCCATATCTTCTTTGCTGTATGCAAATAAAGCAATATCACTATCCAGTCAACGCATACTGTCAGTCTTTTCAGCTAGAGTGAACTTTTTAGCATTCCAGGAATTAGTTGAGAATTGCATCTAGCCCCACCAGTCTAACTGCAGTAAATGTGAAGAGTATAATCATCAAGTCATTGATGGTGGTGCACTGCAGAGGACAGGATTTGCAGAATTTAAATTTTTATAGGGTTTTTATTAGTGTAAGACCATTGTACCGATTGCGCAATTTTGCAAAATTTTGTTAATATCTGGAATGTGTTTAAGGTGACAGTCTGCCTTTTACAAATTTCAAATTTGCCCTGCGCAAGTTTAGTTTGAAGGATAGTTTGAAACAGCCAAGGTATTTAGTGAAGAATGCAGGAAAAGTGATATGGCAAATTTTATTTCATATTCAGTTTCATATTGTACATTTGTATTGTTTTTAATGCATGTTTTGTACTTTGTTGCAAAGTTACTGTTAATGGATATTATTTTTTTGTCTAATGTTTGCAGAATGTACTATATTGCGAAGCTTTATAGAAATAAATATTGTATGTGAATTAAGTGCATTGTTTCATGCATTCTAAGTATATGGTGTGGAATAGGGATGGAAAGTGGGTGCCAAAAATGCACCTTCTCTCAGGCAGCATTTTGTAAGGCTCCAGTATTGTATGTATGTATATATTTGTGTATATACTGTTACATATGCATATCTGAGGATCCACTCACAAGCTTGATCAAGGTATGTGATAACCTGACAGCCCGACTGGGTTGAGAAGGAGGCACTATCGCTAACATTCTCTTTGCCCCAGTAAGGGAACTTAATTTGTGTATTATAAGAAGCCTGGCTGTCTAGAAGGAGGTGTAATTTGCATTAAGACCGACCTGTTGGTCATATGGGAGGTATTTTCTTCATTTTAAGCCTGAACAGCAATGTTCCTGCAAAAATGAAAAGTAAAATGCAAATAAGCATTGCCAACGGTGCCATCCTCTGCTCATTGAATTTTCATTTTCCAGTCTGCATTTTCATTTTCAAGTTCTGAACAAATAGTGTGGGTCAATGGGCAGGGCTTTGCATCTCGACTTCCCACAATTCTTTGTCCTTTGGCTGTAGCCTCTTCGATCTATAATAATTATAATTATGAATAATAATAACAATAATTCTTTGCCTTTATATATTGCTTTTCTCAGTACTCAAAACGTTCAACAATTGCAGGTTAAGGGCCTTGCTCAAAGGCCCAACAGAGCAGAGTCCTTATTGGCATTTATGGGATTTGAACCAGCAATCTTCCGATTGCCAGTGCAGATCCCTAGCCTCAGATCCACCACTCTAACGTATTCACCCACAAAATCTAACACCCCAGAGATGATGATATCGTTGGATGCAGAAAAAACATTTGATATGGTTGAATGGAACTACCTCTTTACTACTTTGGATATTCTGCCTAATCAGCGTATTCTTCCTTCTGACTTTAGAGTCTCCAGTGTGCCTTGTGGCAAATTCTATCTGATATATTCATTATTTTTAAACTGTGGCATTGTCTTTGCCACTATCCCATAAAGCTTAGATTTATGAAGCACCAAGGCAACAGTTGTTTAATGCACAGTCTATCCAATCTCTTTCATTTTAGATTGGAACATATTTAAAATTATCAAAGATCTCTTAGTGACCTTCCTCACCAGTTATCTTTTTGCACAATCACTTAGTTTTTATTGACGGCCCACTTTAGTCAGATTTACAGCTGTGCCTCACCCTTTCCTTTTCTTAAAGATTGATTGATTGTATAGTGCTTCACAAGAGAAGAAAGCATGCCAGGCAATGTTTTCTTAAAGCAGGAATAATACAATGCATTATTTACAACAACACTTGTGACAGATAGGGGGCGATATCGCTCCCTTGAACCCCTGTCCACGACTCCAGACACCAGGTAAAAGTCCAAATGCTGATTTTATTAAATCTCCACAGTGCACAAAGCACCCTCTCCTCCACTATACTCATACAATCACAATAATTTATCACAATAATCCAATCCTCCAACCCACAGACGCGTTGCGACCGTTTCACCCCGCTCAGCTCGCCGTCTGGGAGCTCTCATAGTCCTTTTATATTCCCTGACCCGAAAGTGTTCCCAATCCCCAGTCCATGTGATCTTGTATCACTTCCAGGTCAGGTAAAAAGTACTTTTCTTGACCCCGGAAGCACGCCATTCCCCTTGTCCGTGTGACTTAGACGTACTTCCGGGGCATAGGGTAAATACCCGTTGTTCCCCCCTGCAGAGTCTCCTAGTGGCCCCCACGGCATCCAGCAGGGCTGCGTATAAAAACTACAATGTCCATGATGCCCTGCTGGTCTTCGGGGAACCTCCATACTGCAGGGAGGGCTCCACCTGGCGGCTTGGGGGTATTGGCCGGGGTAAACGGCCGGCCATACACCACACACACTATAACAACAATCACACATCATGACATCATCACCCTGCTCATTCCCAAATGGAACTGTGTGAATTGGGCTCGTGAATTAATGTTGCGCCTCTTGCCGCTACTCAGGCCAACTCACCCCACCCTCCCCCAAAGTACGAATTCACAAGCACAGGCATTATTAACTTGGTCAGGGTACTCGCTGTGCACCAGGTCCAAACACGTACAGGCAGGTTTGGGATCAGAGATGAAGCACTTGCATCCATGGGCTCAAGAGACACAGGTGCATCGACGGTAGCAGGGGCCAGATCTCTACTGGGTAGCAGATCAGAGGTGAAACTCTGTGTCATATCCATGGGCTTGAGGTGTTCAATAAAAATTTTGTCATTTTCTATCCAGATCAATTATGACCGTCTTTCTCGTGAATGTTAGCATTCTGGCACATTACACAACCTGCTGTCCATTGGGATGCCGCCTGTTCTGGATGTGAAAGGCTGTGCATGGCATCAAAAATGTCCCATTTCCAATTACTGGAAGTAATAAGGTATGGATGACCGATGCTTGTGCCATCCAACTGTATGTTGGTTTCCGCTTATATTTGAGTGCTTGTACTTTCAATACTAATGTGGACGGTGGCAACTGAAACTGAAAGGCAGTCAGTTATGACATTATTCTCACCCTTGACGTGTCAGATGTCCATTGTGAATTTTGAGGCTAGGTGTCACTGCCGCCGTGTGGACGAATGTTCTATTACTCTGGACGTGGCAAGAACAAAGGGTTTTTTTGGGCAACAAACACTGTAAATGACCTACCTTCAAGCAAGAAATGGAAATGCCGGATGGCCAGATACAATCTCAGTAGCTCGAAGTGAAAGATGCTGTACTTCTTCTCATTGGGTCATTACCATCTGCTGAAAAACGCTGATAGCTACCAAGCATCATCCACCCACTATTCAAGAACCACTCCAACTGCATAATCCATCAGATGTAAGGGCAAGTTAAGAATTGAGTAGCAAGTGCTCAAGCATGCTTACTTTCTTCATGGAATGTTTGGTGTTTGTGAATGCCTCATCCATTTCTTGAAGTCACATGACAGGGTGTTTCAAAGTTTGGTCTAGAGTGCATTGTATGCACGTTGCATAATTATGGCTGTTTGAGGAATGAAGCAGTAGTAGAAATTTTTCCATTCCCAAGAATGCCTGAAAGACATGCACAGTGCTGGGTTGTGGAAAGTCAGTGACAGCAGAAACTTTGGAAGACAAAATAACTGCACACTCATTGGTAATGCAATGTCCCAGAGAGTCTATAAAAGGCACTTTGAATAGGCATTTTGCTGGATTGATAAGCAGCCCATGCAGGCTGAGACTTTCAAACAAAGCTTGGAGATGAGTGAGATATTCAGCCCTAAAGAAGCTAGCAATTAGTATGTTATCCAGGTAGACAAAATGAGAAATCCACATTGATGAGAATAGAGTCCATCAACCTTTGAAATGTGCTGAACAGTGTGTGCAGGATTTTGAACAACCTAAAGGGGGTGATGACTTTTTTGGGAAAGTCCTCCAAATGTACAGGTACTTGCAAATTTGGACAACTTTTGAAAAGATTACTTTTTCAGGTAGCCAAGCTAAAAAATCATGTGTGTATAGGACTGGGTAGCAGTTAGGGACTGTTTTGTCATTTAATTCATGGTAGTTGTCTCATTGCATAAATCCTCCACCTACTTTGAGCACCACATGGAGGGGTGATGCCTATTGGCTATTCAGTTGGCACATGATTCCTAACCTTTCCATGTTTGCAAACTCAGCTAGATTTTAGGTGAGCATAAGTTTGTACTTAGCAGATCAGTAGTACAGATGTAGTATTCAAACCCTTGCTTAATTTCTGCTGCTGAAAAAATATTTTGCACATCTGTATGAATTAATTGAGTGGGTGGTTGAATACACAAGTCACGGATATCATGTTGTACAAGGTGGAAGAGGCAAAGTCTTTTGCATTCACAAAGCAATGGTTTTTAACATCAACTAACGAGGCTTTTGCACACAAGAAACCTGCATCTAGCAGTGGTCTGGCCATGTTGGCCAAGATGAAACTCCAATCAAAGCGTCTTCTGCTGAAACATCAGGTAGTATGCCTTTTTCCATACGTGGAGATCATTCGTGCTGTTAGCATCCACCAGCATGGGGCCCTCTCTCCACAAAGGCACATTGATTGGATAATGCAGGCGGCATGCTCAGCTGTCTGCCAGTATCGCACAAAGAGACAGCAGCTAGATTGAGCATCTGTAATGAAGAATACTGTAGGTGGCCTGCAGGGTCAGGTGAGATAGTGTTTGCTGTTTCATGAGGGGTGTATTTTATACAGTGGGCAGCATTTCTTTGCTTTGTAACCTAATTGGGTGTGGTATAAAGACAGTCATGCTGTTGGGTTCAAGGTTGATGGGGGAAGGGCAGGGCAAGTGCCAGTCTTACTAAATGGTCCAATGAAGGTTGTAGGAAGCAGATATCTTTGTGAAGCAGAGTGTAAGCTCTCAACATCCAGCACATTAACTAGAGCAGTGCACTCTTGTTCTGGTATCTGCTGCAGAAACAAGTTATATGGCTACCTACCAAAGCTAACATCAATGCAGAGGGTTTTGTGCCTCCATGGCTGGGAAATAATAATAGTTTCAATGCCCACTCTGACTCCATGAGGCCATATACCTCTTAAAGGTATATGTTTGAAGTCACATACTTATTCATATTTGTAAAATTATCAGACAGATTCATCACTCTAGCCACTGTAGATCTGTTAAGCACTACAACAGCATAGTAGTATTTTGTGTCATTTGCTGTCTCACAACACAAACCACACCACAGCCTATTGTTTATAAAACTCCAGCAGTTTTAATGCAAGCACATTGTTGGTGGAGCGGCACCTCCAGCTGCTACAGTTGGTTTCAACTTTGATATTGTTTTCGTATCCATCCCATGAATTGTGCTTTTAGTCACCTTTTCATGGAGTTGCTTAGAATATTCCTTTGTCTTCAGTATATAGGTTAGTTCACAAAACCGACTTATGAAGCATACATTAGAATTGTCTAAGAGTGATGTATGGTATAGCACCTAGTAGCCTGAATCAGACAAGAAAAGCTGCATTCTTATTATTACCTGGGCAAATTGCTTTGACCTAACACTTTTTGATTACACATGTTGCTTTAACATTTGCTTGTAAATAGTGTGACACTCTGGCATTTATCACATTAGTAGCTGTTCTACCTGCCTAATACAGGTTGAAATCTAAATAATCAAAGTAGACCTCAATGACAGTGTGCCTGTCTGATCCCTATGTCTGTGTTACATACCATTTGGTACAGAATTTGTAAAAGCTGTGCTAATATTTGTGATGCACCATCTGTTGGATAGCAAAAACATTGCACCTGGACAGACACACAGAAACAGATACATAGACAATTGTCCTTTTGTTAAGGTGGATACTTATAGTTTTGTTGCTTGCCACAGCAGTTAAATTCTCCTATTTTCAGATATCATGTACCTAGTGCACAAAAACGTACATTAAGTAATGGCTGTAAAGTTCACAAAAAGACTCTTAAAAATCTTGCAGAATAACAAATGTGAATGTATTAGAGCTACACATAATCATTTGGGTGATGCATGACTTCCAGCAGCAGTATATTTGTATTTCATATTATTACTTGACAAAGGCTAATCATAGTTAAAGTATAGTACCAACCGCTTGTTAAGTTGCAAGGGTTTCTAGTGGAGATTATCTTTCCACGGCTAGAAAAAAACATAGACCTTTATCTATTGTTTTAATGTACTTGCACTATTTTCACCAGCAGATGGCAATTAAAAGCACAAGTAGTATTAATACACTTACACTTCCTAACAATATATAGTTTTGTTTATGTTCAAAGGTGAAATGTGCATTATAAATGCATATTCTGTAGAATGGGGCACAACATAGTTTCATGCCTAAATTACCCCAGAAGTAGCATGTGCAGAGACCTTTTGTTGGGCAGTGGAGAAAGGGCATTTACTGGAGCGGTTTATTACATTAGATTAGGGTATCACAGGCACACACATTTGAAGCGGTTGTATAATGTTTGCATGAGTGTGCTTTTATATTTAGCAGATAGTTTAGATGCAACTTCAGAGGCATTTTAGCATTCACAATCAGAAGTCTGCAAGGGAAAGAAATATAAGACCAAATCTAAAACCTGTGACCTGACCAAATGATGCTGGCAAATCTCAAACCTGAGTCCAAAATTGCAGCAGAAACAAATGCATACACATGGAGACTAATGCTGCTTAATATGAAGTATGCTTAAAAAAATCTATACTAATAAAAGGCAAAGCCCTCACTCATTCACTCACTCACTCACTCACTCACTCACTGACTCATCACTAATTCTCCAACTTCCCGTGTAGGTAGAAGGCTGAAATTTGGCAGGCTCATTCCTTACAGCTTACTTACAAAAGTTGGGCAGGTTTCATTTCGAAATTCTATGCCTAATGGTCATAACTGGAAGGTACTTTTCTCCATTAACTGTAATGGAGTTGAGCTGGAATGACGTGGGGGGCGGAGTTTTGTGTGACATCATCACACCTCCCACGTAATCACGTGAACTGACTGTCAACGCAGTGCGTAGAAAACCAGGAAGACCTCCAAAAAGCGCTTAAGAAAACATGCATTATATAATTGAGAAGGCAGCGAAACAATAAGAAGTGAGTGAGTGACATATACTACCATATATTCATGAGTGGTGCTACCTCGGAAAGAAAGCAAGGTGTAAACCTAAACTTTAAATTAAGTTCATAGACAGGCTACCGCTGGCGTTTCACATACACACAGGTAATGCGGGATACAAGTTTAATGAGAGGATGCAGGATATAAACGAGAGTTTTGATCACTTTGTAACAAAGTTAAAATTGTAGGTGAATGGGTGTGCTTATGCAAATTCCGAGAGACTGTGTTTGTGGGGGATTGACAGTTAAGGTGGGTGGGGGAGTCACGTCATCATCTCCCCTCCCACCTCATTTTGCTTTGAGCTGAGCTCCGCGGCTAACGCTGTCTTCCGAAGCAAATTCTTCAGACTGCCACCAAATACTCACAGAAAAATCCACAAGTTAATACACACGCTGTCTCTATAGAGTTTCTACACACTGAATCCTCCAGGCACTACTTACAAAAGGTCACATTGACAATCGTGTTACGTTATTTTTAAAATCTTTCCTTTTCTTAGCACAAGCACAGCCGAGAAGCTTGATGCATGTGCTCCATAACGCTCAAAAATAATGCATTTAATCACACTTTGCATTACAAGCAAAGGGAGCTTTTGTCAATGCATGATTTCCTGGTACACGGATTACATTGATCAGCGCATCCCGATTCATTTTACCCTCGCACCACCTTAGTTTGAGAAGAAGTATGAAAAAATATGAGGTTAACACAGAAAAACATCACCAATTCAAGCTTTATGAATAATCGATTAAGCCATCAATAATTGTTTTGGTAAAGCCATCCTCCTTCCATTTTATAATTTTTCCGCCACTAGCCATGATTAAATGAACGGTAAAAAGTAAGAGCAAAGCGAGGGTGACTTATTTAGGCAGGCATATATATGACAGCAACACTCATGACAATGTCAATCATGTTACGTTATTATTAAAATGTTTCCTTTTCTTTTCATTACTTCTTTAACACACTACTTCTCCGCTGCAGGCGGGTATTTTGCTATATATATATATATATATATATATATATATATGAATGACCTCCAAAGAGCACTGAGACTTTTGATATCATGAACGTGTCTGCAAACTGGGGTCTCCTGCCCAGCAAAAGTCGAGCAGCCAGCGCTGTGCATAGCTGTGCCGGCCTTTGAGGCGCTGACTGCGCTTCTGCCTTAAGTCAAAGTGAGCACTTTTAATTTTTCATCCTCCCCTCGCTATAGCCCAGACAAGTGCAAACACGGGACCCCTTTTCTACACCACGGCAAAATAATATTAAGGCGATTCACAATCGAGGAGAGGCACAAATTTGAACGTTCACATAGAAAATATAATTTCAATGTACCTGTACTTCTTAAAACGTTAATGTTTTACTGTTTAATAACTTATACACTATAATTTATTATTTTTCCCTTGCACTCAGTGACCAAACCTATACACACACATATAGACACATACAAACATACACACAAGTATATGTATGTGTATATATATATATACACACACACACACACATACATACACACATATATATAATTTGTGTGTGTGTATGTATGTA
>NC_053168.1:93239151-93241651 GCF_016835505.1 Polypterus senegalus
ATATATATATATATAGATATAGAAATATATATATATAGACATATAGATATATATATAAATAGATATAGATATATATATATATATATATATATATATAGATAGATAGATAGAGATATATATATATATAGATAGATCAGATAGAGATATATATATATATAGATAGATAGATAGATATACTATATATATATATATATATATATATATATACATATCTTCATATCTACATACATACATACCTATCTACATCATATATTCACACACATACATACATACACACACATAAATTATATATGTGTGTGTGTATATATACACATACATATACTTGTGTGTATGTTTGTATGTGTCTATATGTGTGTGTATAGGTTTGGTCACTGAGTGCAAGGGAAAAATAATAAATTATAGTCTATAAGTTATTAAACAGTAAAACATTAACGTTTTAAGAAGTACAGGTACATTGAAATTACATTTTTCTATGTGAACGTTCAAATTTGTGCCTACCTACCGATTGTGAATCACTTAATATTATTTTTGCAGTGGTGTAGAAAAGGGGTCCGATGTGTTTGCACTTGTCTGGGCTATAAGCGCCAGGGGAGGATGAAAAAAATTAAAAGAGCTCACTTTGACTTAAGGCAGTAAGCGCAGTCAAGCGTCTCAAAGGCCGGCACAGCTATGCATGTAGCGCTGGCTGCCTCGACTTTGCTGGGCAGGAGACCCCAGTTTGCAGACACGTTCATGATATCAAAAGTCTCGAGCTCTTTGGAGGTCATTCATATATATATATATATATAGCAAAATACCGCCTGCATGCGGAGAAGTAGTGTGTTAAAAAGTAATGAAAAGAAAAGGAAACATTTTAATAATAACGTAACATGATTGACATTGTCATGAGTGTTGCTGTCATATATATGCCTGCCTAAATAAGTCACCCTCACTTTGCTCTTACGTTTTTTACCGTTCATTTAATCATGGCTAGAGTAGGAAAAATTATAAAATGGAAGGAGGATGGCTTTCCAAAACAATTATTGATGGCGAATCGATTATTCATAAAGCTTGAATTGGTGATCTGTTTTTCTGTGTTAACCTCATATTTTTCATACTTCTTCTCAAACTAAGGTGGTGCGAGGGTAAAATGAATCGGGTGCACTGATCAATGTAATCCGTGTACCAGGAAATCATGCATTGACAAAAGCTCCCCTTTGCTTGTAATGCAAAGTGTGATTAAATGCATTATTTTTCAGCGTTATGGAGCACATGCATGAAGCTTCGGCTGTGCTTGTGCTAAGAAAAGGAAAGATTTTAAAAATAACGTAACACAATTGTCAATGTGACCTTTTGTAAGTAGTGCCTGGAGGATTCAGTGTGTAGAAACTCTAGAGACAGCGTGTGTATTAACTTGTGGATTTTTCTGTGAGTATTTGGTGGCAGTCTGAGGAAGTTGCTTCGGAAGACAGCGTTAGCCGCGGAGCTCAGCTCAGAGCAAAATGAGGTGGGAGGGGAGATGATGACGTGACTCCCCCACCGCCTTTAACTGTCAATCCCCACAAACACAGTCTCTCGAATTTGCATAAGCACACCTTCACCTACAATTTTAACTTAGTTACAAAGTGATCAAAGCTCTACGTTTATATCCTCGTCCTCTCATTAAACTTGTATCCCGCATTACCTGTGGTATGTGAAGCGCCAGTAGCCTGTCTATGAACTTAATTTAAAGTTTAGGTTTTACACCGTGCTTTCTTTCGAGCTGGCAACACTCATGAATATGGTAGTATATGTCACTTTCGTTCACTTCTTATTGTTTTCGCTGCCTTCTCAATTTATATAATGCATGTTTTCTTCAAGCGCTTTTTGGAGGTCTTTCCGGTTTTCGCACTGCGTTGACAGTCAGTTCCGTGATTACGTGGGAGCGTGATGATGTCACCACGAAACTCCGCCCCCATCATTCCAGCTCAACTCCATTACAGTTAATGGAAAATACCTTCCAGTTATGACCATTAGGCATAGAATTTCGAAATGAAACCTGCCCAACTTTTGTAAGTAAGCTGTCAGGAATGAGCCTGCCAAATTTCAGCCTTCTACCTACACGGGAAGTTGGAGAGAGTGAGTGACTGAGTGAGTGAGTGAGGGCTTTGCCTTTTATTAGTATAGATATATATATGTGTGTGTGTGTGTATATCTATACTAATAAAAGGCAAAGCCCTCACTCACTCACTCACTCACTCACTGACTCATCACTAATTCTCCAACTTCCCGTGTGGGTGGAAGGCTGAAATTTGGCAGGTTCATTCCTTACAGCTTCCTTACAAAAGTTGGGCAGGTTTTATATCGAAATTCTACGCGTAATGGTCATAACTGGAAGCTGTTTTTCCATTTACTGTAATGGAGATGAGCTTGAACGCGTGGGGGAGTTTCGTGTGACATCATCACGCCCACGTAATCACGCAGTACATAGAAAACCAGGAAGACCTCCAAAAGCGCTGAAGAAAACATGCATTATATAATT
>NC_053168.1:93249151-93296651 GCF_016835505.1 Polypterus senegalus
CACACACACACACACACACACACACACACACATATATATATATATATATATATATATATATATATATATATATATATATACACACACACAATATATATATGTGTATATATATATGTGTGTGTATATATATTATATACTGTATAATTACTATGTTGGTACTTCTGAGGACAAAAAAGTATTGGTAATAATATATATGCACGGGTTTAGATAAATTGGTTTGAATATATTGGTAATGGTGCTGACAAGTTGCACCAACCTGGGGGTAAGTCTGTTATCCGTATGAACTGGCATTATGCCCGCATATGATTTAACACTAGAATCCCTGAATCCTACGACAAAAGTCATAATTCAAAGACACCATAAATTCCTTTGAACCCCCTCATCAGCGTCTTTGTTTTGCAGATGTGTGGATTAGCACTGGCAGCAAACAGTCTGCTCACTCATCCCCCCACCGAGGCAGCTGTAGTCAACTCAAATGCTGTATTTCCTTTATCTGGCAGTGAGATGTTTCAAATTGTACAGGGTACATAATATACTGTTATTTAGAATACATACATTTCATGTGTGTTTCGGGTTTACAACAATTTGGGTAAATGAAGAATGACGGGAAATGCGAGGCAAAAATTGTTGAACACATAACTAAAACAAACTTTTTTCATCTTGTAGTAAAAATGACAAAATGTCGATATGAAGTGTATAATGTGTGAATACTGAAGACGGCGTATACACCCAAAAAGAAGTCTGTCTGTATTCCCAGTATCATGCACCATTACGTGGAGATTAGGCAAGATCAGGGGAAAAAACACATGTTCAAATGACAAGTCAAGTTCTGATGACTTAGAGCTTTCAAATAATAACATTTTCATGATGTGTGTGCATGCGATTTGATATCATTTCAGTGGTTACTGGAATATAAAATAGACTCTTTTGCAAAGGTATTATGGAACAAGTGTGCTTTTATTCAAGAATAAAACTAAATTAAAAAATTCAAGTGATAAGAAGATACCAAGAAGACATGATTCTCCAGTGTTTGTGTGTGCTTACTGTATATCCCTTCAGCGGTATCTTTTACAGGTAGAAAAAATTTACACTGGCTTTTACAGACTGAAATCAAAAGTATGATTTTATTATAAAATAGTATGTATATTTGCAGCTCACTACTCAAAACAAGGATAGTCCGGACTTGAACTCACAACCATTTGATTACAAGGTAGCAGTTCTTACCTCTGCACCAGCCAGACAGACATGCCGGCTGATATTTCGGCTTCGGTTTTTACTCATTGACAGCATCATGTAAATTGAATGATTTTTTTTTTTTTTTGGTAATAAAGGAGCACTTGTTTTGTTATACCTTTTGTGAAAGTGTTTACATTATTTAATATTTAGACTTCACACATTATATACTAAATATCAGCATTTTGTCATTACTGTAAGATGAAAGATTTTCTGTTTTAATTATGTGTTCAACATTTCTTGCCTCACATTTCCTGTCATCCTACATTTACCCAGATCATTTTATACACAGAACACACATGAAATGTATGTATTCTAAATAACGATATATTATTTACCCATTACAATTCCAGACACCTAACTGCCAGATAAAGGGACTTCAGCATCTGACTCGACTTCATCTGCCTCAGTGGGGAGATGAGTGAGCAGACTGCCTGCTACCAGGGCTGATTTACATATTTGCAAGACAAAGACACTGAGGAGGAGGTGTGAAGAAATTTAAGGTGACCTGGCATTATGACTTTTTTTGTAGGCTTCATGGATTATAGTGTTAAAAGAGAAGAAATCCTTTGGCACTCTGTGTCTACAATTACAGGCACAATGGTACAGGAAAGAAAATAGCTGAATGACTGTACCTTCACAGCTGCACCACTGCTTCTCCATTTGCTGAAGTCCATTGGCCTGACTTATGTTCATATTCGGACTCAGGGAACTGGGGAAAGGTGTGGCAGATCGAGTTGCTACTGACCTCAGGTGAGCAGAGTAGGGCCAGCAACTAGACTGTGCAGGGAAAAAAACAAGACAGGTTGTAGAGATGATGTAAAATAGCTGTGGAGGTAGAGCTAGTCTAGAGCAGTATTCCTGCTTCTAGACTAGCTGGCCTGCAAAAGGCTCAAGACAAAAAAGTATACTGTATGCCCAAAAGTTTTTTGACACCTGTCCATCACTCCTATATGAGCTTGTTGGACATCCCACTCCAAAACCTTGGGCATTAAAATGGAGTTGCCCTAATCCCAGCCTGCACTCTTCTAGGAAGGCTTTTTACAGGACTTTGTAGTGTGTCTGTGGGAATTTTTTCCCATTCAGCCAAAAACGCATTTTTGAGGTTTGATAATTGTGGATGAGAAGAACTGATTAGCTTTTGGAATTTCAATTCATCCCAAACATTTTCCGTAAGGGTGAAGTCAGTGCTCTGTGCAGGCCACTTGATTTCCTCCACATCAAATTTGTCAAGCTAGGTCCTTAAGGACTGAGCTTTGTGCTTTGAGCTTCAGCACTCAGCAGCCCTGCTCTGTGAGTTTGTGTGATCTACCACTTTGTGGCTGAGCTGTTGGTTCTCCTAGACACTTCCACTTAGCAGAACTGAAATTTCATATACTGACTTGTGGCAAAAGTAGCATCTTACGAAAGTGCCTCATGAGCTTTTCATTACTATAACGGGAAGTTCCAAAGCACACAAACTCAAAAGCAGTTCCAAAACTGCTCGATATAGGGGAAAAATCCTATCCAAAACACTGGCTATATTCCACAAGGGCCACATAGAATATTTATAAAATAAAATGTTTATTCTCACAAAAATGTTCTTCAACAAGAATAAAGCTCTGTAGAGCAAAAAAACACAAAATAAAGTTGCCTGACAAAACAAGCGAATCCAATACAAACAAATTCCTGGTACAAGAATCCAAAGTCTGGTCAACAGGCAGAGCAAACATATCAAAAATCCAATAAATCACAGTAAGCACAGGTGGAACTCAATAGCTCACCAAAACTTGTTTTCTGTGCTTGGGCTATATTCCATGTGTTTTGTGGCTGGTGGCCCACCTCTTGAGAGACCAGCCACAAAACACATGGAATATAGCCCAAGCACAGAAAACAAATCTGACAATAAACAAACGTAAAATTAACATACCTCAATGAATCAAAATTGAACAAAAAAGACATAACATAAGACCTTGTACCTCATCCAGGCAAGGAACACTGGCTGAGATATAACAAGTACGACCCATTCTCCTGTCGATGTTTGGAGTAGTGTCCATATTCTGTTGGCATTTATAGCGTATCACATACAGAGATTAGAAGGCTTAACGTGTGAGAGTTGGAGGTGCAGGGAGTTTAGGACAGGCCAGGTTTAGAAATACAGTGGAACCTCGGTTCACGAATGTCTCCGTTCACGTACAACTCGGTTCACGACCAAAAAGTTCACCAAACTTTTGCCTCAGTTCACGACCACACACTATGTATACGAACAAAGTTAGTTTCCCTTTCGGTTTGTGCGCGCCTATGATTTCTGCACGTGTTGCATTGTTCTCAGTCAGACGTGCCTTCCTACTCCTGAGAGAGAGAGAGAAATAAAGCTAGCCACGTGCCTGCCTGCCTGCTACTGACAGGGGGGAGGGGGGTACAGCTGAGAGAGAGGAGCCACGTACCTGCCTGCCTGGCTGGTTCATTGTTCTCAGTCAGACGTGCGTGCTTTACCTGCGTTCTCTTTGTGCTCTACTGTATTTTGTGTGCTTTTGCAGTTAACTATGGTTTCTAAGCAAGTGAAGAGTGGTGAGAAGAAAGTTTTGAAGAAAATTGAAATCGAAGTAAAGAAAAATTATTGAAAAGTTTCAGTGTGGCGTTCGTGTTACTGATCTTGCCGCCGCAATTTCGACTATTCTAAAGCAGAAAATCTATTAAAGCAGGTGATATTGCAAAAGGAGTTACAGCGTTAACCAGGCAGAGGCTTCAAGTGCTGGAAGAGGTGGAAAAACTGTTTACCAGTTTACTCATTTACCAATTTGAGAACCCTCGTGCTTTCAAGCAGCACAATGTAAACACAGCCAGACTGCCAGTAATGTGGAGGGCAAACACGTAGGGTTGGGTCACAAGAACTTTCTTTTTTGGAATGGCTGCATGAGGCTTTTGCTCCCACCAGCTAAACAGCTAAAAACACCAGAAACCCAAGAAATCACAAGACATTAAACCCCTGAAGGAAAACACTTCATGCCAGAACTCGACTCATACAAGGTTAGTTTTCTTGGTGGTTTTTGTATTACGGATTTTTCAAAAGTTAATTTTTCAGTTTGTACCGTGAATTGTTGCAATGTTACTTTTCTCTTTTTTCAAATGTTCCTTTTTTTCCACTGTGCTTATAACTCATTTTCTAAAAAGTGTTTACAGCGATCGGAATGTAAGGCTAAAATAGCGTGATCTTGTTACTTTTTTAGTTGTTTGTGGTTGGTTTTTAAATACACTTCGGATTTGTTCTAATGTTCCTTTTTTTTCCGCTGTGCTTAAAACTCATTTTAAAAAAAGTGTTTACAGCGATTGGGTTTAAGGTTGATAGCGTGATCTCCTGCAATCTTACTTTTTTGGTTGCTTGTAGTTGGTTTTTAAACCGGATTTGTTCTAATGTTCCTTTTTTTCCCGCTGTGCTTAAAACTCATTTTAAAAAAAGTGCTCCACGTGCTGCTGACAGAGGGAAGGGGAGGGGGTGAGTGGTGTGTGTGTGTGTGCGCTACAGAGAGAGAGAGAGAGAGTGCGCGAGCGAGCCTGCTCGTGTAGCTGATCAGGGAGCCTGGGTGTTTTGTGTCAGTGTTATTCAATGTTTTTACATTAAAATTATTATTAATTAGTTTACACCGTGCATTCTATGGTGTAATTAACTATATTTGTGCTTAATCTTTACATATATTTACATATTTACATACAGTTCGTACTGTCTGGAACGAATTATGGTCGTGAACCGAGGTTCCACTGTATACATGGAGGAACAAACAATGGTATAGAAATAAAAATGCATAGAAATGTAAATTCTAAGCAAACATTTAAATGTAGAAGGAGTAACACATTAAAAATAGCTTGCCTTAATGCTAGAAGTATCAAAAATAAGGTAAGTGAATTGGAGTTGTATGTAGCAGAGCATAATTATAATATTATAGCAATAACGGAAACCTGGCTAAATAACAAAGATAGGTATGAGTGTAACATAGAGGGATACACATTTTTTAGGAAGAATAGACAGAACAGAAAAGGAGTTGGAGTTGCTGTTTATGCCAAACAGGATTTAAATGCAAGACCTCTTCAGTTGGATGATGAGCCCCATCTAAGTGAGGACATGTGGCTTCGCCTGGAAAATATTAGGGAAAGATGTCTTATTTTAGGAGTGTGTTATAGACCACCCAATTCAGACAGTAATTTCAACACACATCTTTTTAGTAATATCAAAAAGACAATTTTACAGGGAGATGTTAGTCATGAGGGACTTTAATTTTCCAAATATTAACTAGGAAATCCTTGCAGGTGGAGGAGCACAAGAGCAGGAGTTTTTAGAAGTAATCAGTGACTGTTTTTTTAACACAGTATGTAAAAGCACCAACACAGGGTGAAGCCTGTCTGGATTTAGTACTTTGTAATAATCAGGATAGAATTAAGGATGTAAAGGTGATTGAACCACTAGGTTCAAGTGACCATAATGTAATACAATTCTCAGTATTTTCTAAGAGTGCAGATGCAAAGACTAAAATTGTTAAGTTGAACTTTGGTAGGGCTAATGTTGACCAGATGCGATAAAGTCTAAGTAGTATAAACTGGGATATGCTTTTAAGTGTGGAGACAGTCGAGGAGCAGTGGAACAGGTTTAGAAATGTTTTACATATAATGCAGGACAGATATATACCTAAATTTGGAATTAATAGGAAATTTTAAAAAACTCCATGGTGGATTAATAAAAAATTAAAAAAGACGTTTTAAAGGAAACAACTGCTTTATTAGGCATATAAGACTAATGACAACAAAGTGAATCGTAGCGCATATGAGAACATGAGGGCAACCATTAACAAGGATATCAAGGAGGCTAAAAGACAGTTGGAGAGGAATATAGCAGATAAGGCGAAAGAAGACCCTAAGAGATTCTTTCAGTATTTTAGTAGTAAAACAACAGTCAAGGAAGAGGTCAAGTGCATCAGAAATAGTAAAGGGGAATTAAAAGATACAGACAGTGAAATAGCAGGTGCTATAAACTTACATTTTTCTGAGGTGTTTACAAGTGATCAAGTGGATAACCTCCCAGAGGTAAACGCGACAACTAAGGAGGCACTGAGGTATTTGGAAATTGTACGGGGAGAAGTGCTGCTCAGATTAAATAAGCTGAAATCAAGCAAATCACCAGAACCAGATAATATTTATCCCCAAGTTCTTAAGGAGGCTAGTAAGTACATATATAAACAATTGACATATTTTTAGGAAGTCATTGCACATCTCTGAGAGTTTCATCTGTCTCCACCTGCTTCAGGCACACAGCCATCATCCCTGTCCCAAAGAAAAATAAAGTAGACTGCCCTGATGATTACCACCCAGTAGCACTTACTCCCATAGCCATGAAGTGCTTTGAGAGGCTGGTGCTAGAACTCATCAAGGACAACATTCCTGACAGTCTGAACCCCTTCCAGTTTGCCTACCGTTGCAACAGGTCCACTGAGGATGCCATCTACATAACACTTCACACCACCTTGTCTCATCTGGAGAACAAGAACGGTTATGCCAGGCTGCTGTTTGTAGACTGCAGCCCGGCATTTAACACCATCATTCCATCCCAGCTCATCGATAAATTCCTGGATATGGGGCTTTACTCTTCACTGTGCAACTGGGTGCTGGACTTCCTCACCGGTAGACCTCAGTAAGTGCATATTGGTGGAAAAACCTCCTCTATCATCACCATCAACACTGGCACCCCGCAAGGCAGCGTGCTGAGCCCCCAGCTTTACTCTCTCTACACCCATGACTGTGTAGCTAAGTACAGCTTTAACACCATCCTCAAGTTTGCTGATGATACCACTGTAATAGGTCTGATCAGCGAGGACAATGAGACGGCCTACAGGGAGGATGTCAGACTCCTGTCAGAACAACAACCTCACCCTCAACGTTAGCAAAACTAAGGAGATGATTGTGGATTTCTGCAAACAAGCAACAGAGCACAGCTCCATCTACATTGGAGGTAAGGCTATGGAGCAGGTCAGCAGCTTTAGGTTCCTCGGAGTCACCCTCACTGATGACCTTAAATGGTCAAGTCACACTGTGGCAGTAGTCAAGAAAATCCAACAATGCCTCTACTTCCTCAGGAGACTGAATAAGGCCCAGATGTCCCCCACAACCCTGTGCAGATTCTACAGGTGTACTGTGGAGTCCATCCTGACAGGATGCATCACTTCCTGGTACAGCAACTGCTCAGTTCAGGACTGCAGAGCTCTGCATTGTGTGGTGAACACAGCACAGCAGATCACGAGCACACAGTTCCCTGCGATCCATGACATCCACACCACACGCTGTCTCAGGAAAGTGAACCATATCAGACGGGACCCCAGCCACCCTGCATTGTCACTTTTCACCCTCCTCCTATCTGGGAAGCGACTAAAGTCCATTCGGACACAAATAGTTTCTACCCAACTGCAATCAGACTCATAAACAATCAGTAACCTTGTGTCACCTCCTCTGCTACCAGCACATATACTTCTGCCACTGACTCTGTTTATTCCTAGAATTCTTTCAATTTATTTATTGTGTGTGGTTTTTTTGGGGTTTTTTTTTGTCTATGTTTGTTGTCTGCCGGGGCACATGCAAGCAAGTATTTCATTGTACATGGCATTTGTACATATGACAATAAAGAATTGAAATTGAGAGATACCAAAGGACTGGAAAATGGCAAATATCATCCCATTATATAAAAAGGGTGACAGGGCAGATCCAAGCAAGTATAGGCCAGTAAGCTTAACATGCATCACAGGAAAATTAATGGAAGGAATTATTAAGGATACGATTGAGCAACACATGGCAAGGACAGGAGTTATTCCGAACAGTCAGCATGGGTTCAGAAGAGGGAGGTCGTGTTTTACTAACATGCTGGAATTCAATGAGGAGGCAACAAAAGGATACGATCAAAGTGGAGCATATGATATTATTTTTCTTGACTTTCAAAAAGCATTTGATAAGGTGCCACGTGAGAGGTTGGGCATCAAACTAAAAGAAGTGGGAGTTCAGGGTGATATTTTTATATGGGTGCAGAATTGCCTCAGACGTAGAAACTTCGATTTGATGTTTGTGTGGAAGAAATAAGTGGATAAGACTGGCGAGCTTTGTTGGGCCATGTGGCCTGTTCTCGTCTAGATTGTTCTAATGTTCTAATTTCCGAATATTGTTCCCAGGTAATTAAAACTACTAACTCTCTCAACTTGTTTTTCCTTGAGGATCAGTGGTTGTACTAGTTCAATATTATTCCTAAAGTCAGTAAACAGCTCTTTTGTCTTCTTCACATTTAATTTAATTTAAGGTTCTTTTCCTGGCACCACCTCTATCTTCTTGGCTTCTTCTTAAAAATGTGCCACATTGTTAAACATGTCAGTCAATGCTGTATACCATCTGGAAACTTGACAGCTAAAAAATTGCTATCCGATCCTCTCAAGCTATTAATATAGATAGAGAAAGGTATATGGGCGATCATTATGCCTTGTGGAACTCCTATAGATGAATAATCGTCTGTAGAAATATTATCGCCCTTAACAAAATGCTCCATGTTAAGGAGAATGTCCATAATCCACAGGGTGAGATTGGAATCCACCTATAACCCCGTAAAGTTTTTTACAGAGGATATCAGATTCAGCATTTTGTGCTCTTTAATGGAGCGATTGTAAAGTTGATACAAGACTCCTGAGAGCACTCCACAGCATCCTTTATGGAGTCTTCCCTTGTTAATTTTCTGAAGCCTTATAACACTTCACCTTCCTTAGGACTTCTTGTACTTACCCTTTAGGGAATGGCAATATATAAATAAAATTAATTCTTATTTTTATTACCCTTTAGTGAAAGGAACTATGCCACTGTTTCCCAAGAGTTGTAACTGCAAATCTTTAATTGGGTAATAAAGATTTGTTGGACCTAAATCATCAAACCTGTCATGGAAAGTACAGTTCATTAAAAAAAATTTAGTTCCTTCTGTTATATTTAACTCTGTTTTCTGTTGATTATTCTTGTTTCCTGTTAAAATAGGTAGTCCAAGCCAGGTGTCATAAGTCTTTTCATTGAAAAACAATCTTGTGTTTCAGTTCTTATATCATTTTTAGGTTCTGCTGTTTCTTAAGAGGTATTTGAATTTGTTTGAGTTTGCTTATCAGTCAAAATGCTTTATGCTTTTTCTAAATTGTCTCCTTTATTTGTTTTTTAAACCAGAGTTTATCATTAGGATAACACTCAAATGTCATTGTCTCTACTGCCATTTCTTCATAAAAACAAATGTGTTGCAGTTGTAGTAGGTTCATCCAGTAAATAGTTATTAATAAATAGCTGTCAATCACTAGAAGATAAACCATCTCTCTGCCATTCCATAGCCTCTTCTGACCAAACCTGAACTGTTTAACGTGCATTTTTTCCTCATTTAAGTTACGGTTTGTAAGTTGGCCTTCCATAGCAATCTATAAGTTCCTTTAATGTTCCTGTAACATAAATTCAGAACTCTTTCTCCTTTTGTGTTACATGTTACATATTATTCATATATTGATAACACAGAGCTGAGTGAGCTGTACAGAGACCCCCAGCTTAATGCATTTCTAAGGAGAAAATCATCCATGTTACAGTAATACAACAAACTGTGACCATTTGTTGGTCAGCAAGCCTTCATAAACGTCATTTCTAATAATTCCCTGAAACTACCAATAGTTAACACTAAATGTAACTGATTGGCAGTTACTGTAAGTTGTTAATTGATTTGCTTTCTTTTTGCTGTTTTGAATACTTTGACCTGTTGGGAGCAGCACTGAGCCCCAGATCTCCAGACACAACTACACATTGACAGTCCTGGTTCAAGTAAAGTTATTTCTATTAAAAAGTACCCTTCCACAAGTTTCCCCAATCACCAAAATTCAATCCTTTCTTCCATCTGTCCTTCTTTCCTTCCTTTTTTAATCCCTTTTTTATTTCTCCAGGCAAGCATTGTCTTCAGCCTTACATCTCAGACTCCTCGGAAGGCTCTCTTTTACTCTAGAACAGGAATTATTTCTGGTGCTTAACCAATTTAATCCAGGAAGCACTTCTGTGTCAGACATGACTATAGCAGTCCATGTATCATTGCTATCAAACAGCGACAGAACAGGCCAGTGTTTCCCTGCAGTCATCCGTAATTTGGTTTGTCAGATGGGATACTTGCCACCTCTATGTACAGGAGGACACTTTGCCCATAACAGGCAGTTGCCCATTGTGTTGTCTTTCCTGGTTTCCAAGTCAATCTCCAATGTCGTTCAGCGGCTGTTAGAGTGCCAGCCCTGCTATAGCTGCTGTAATGTCCTTCCACATCCAGGTTTTGGCATGGAAAAGGAGATGATATAATTCCCTCCCTGACCATCTGTTAATCAAGGCCCCTTGGCCAGGTAAGTATATGAAGTCCACATTGGCTGGAAATGGTCAGACCGGGTTCTTTGTTTGTTGTCCTCTAGATTCTCTGGTTAGGTGGTCACTGCCTTGGGAGCTGGGTGATTTTACTCCTCATGATTGTGGTTGTCCTTGCAAGCAGTTCACTTCTGTTTGGTTGGGAAGGCATAATTTAAAAAATATATATATATATATATTAAGTTAAAACTCAGGAGTGGTCTCCCCGTAGACTTTCTCATATACTCAGATATGGGGATGGATATTTGAGGAGTAAACCACAAGACAATGATTATATTTTTATATTATCTACATTAAAGAACCATCAACAGCAAACCAAATTAATTTAACAATTATTAATTCAATAATTATTAATTAAATTAATTTAACAATTATTATAAAAGTAAAGTTAAATAAATCTGACTCTGCAGTTGCATGAATAAATGGTAAAGTACCATTCCCGGTTAAAAGAAGTAGCCCCAAAATTGATACAAATCTACGTATTGTACCTAATACTTGTATGCAAAATTTGGTTGACTAATCTAATCTATCATGTTTACATACACACACACACACGCAGACATGATTCCAAAAATTGTATTTTCAGACTCTGGGAGGTATAAAATGTCGATTCTTCAAAACCTCTAAATGGAATTTTTGAGGGATTCCAGTACTTTCCCTATACTTCGTATATGAGAAAGTCAAGGAGATCTAAAACGTTGAGATTCATCAAAATCACAACATCAAATCTTTGGATGATTACAATACTTTCCCTATACTTTGTATATGAGAAAGTAAAAATCAAGCAGCATAAGATGAAAGTGTCTATGAATAACATTTAAGTTATGTGCTATTGTATGAACATTTATGGTTAAAGTCCGTTTTGTATTTCTTATAACTAGATGGGAATTCCTTTATTTGTTGTTTTATCTTGTTAAGTTATATTAGGAAAATGAAGGATACAGTATGTGGAGTACTGTGGCACTAATGTGTTTTCTGATAACCTAACATAATTAGCAATCATGTACAAATATGTCCCAGATGTAGCTGCGTTTTCCCAAATGCATAAAAAAATGGGATACAACAAAAGCCCGACACATCGAAATGATTCCACAAAGTATTTTCGTTTTTCACAAGATTTTGTTAAAATTCAAAGTAAAACAGTTCACACAAAAAAGAAAAAATTTAAATAGCAAAAATTTGAAAAGTTCTTGTTTAAGAGAAGTTCTGTTCAAAGCTTGTAAATTTTGTTACATTTCTAATTATTACAAAACACTTTTAAATGTTTCTGAACCATTTCAAAACGGTCAGAAAACTGCATTCCTATCCCCTTTCTATGCTCAAAATGGATCTTTTAAGTCCCTGTGTACTGGGGCCTATTCTAAACATCAACTGACTTAATTAACACACTGTATCTTATCACTGGTCAGGGGAGTAATTTTCTAGTTTCCCAATACACTGATAAATTATATGTGAGACGCAAGTTGTATCAGCTGTTGGAGGTCTATACACCACAACCGCATAGATTTGTCTGAAGTTGTTTGGAAGGTAACGAGGCACAGAGAGATGAACAAAGGTTCAGTATCTACTACACATGTTTTATATTTCACCCACAAAGGTGAACACCATTGCTCATTAAAAGGGAAGCACAGTCCTTTATCAATAGATTTACCTGTTGCTTCTAGATCTTTGCTTGGACAAACCAGTCCCTTTAAAGCCATTCAGTTGAAGGACTTCGTTCAGTACATCTTCAAATACCTAAATCTCAGTGAAACACAAGAAGCAGTCTATCCTTGCATATAATTTACATTAAAAGTATGCTCATCGACTTTAATTCTCAAAGACCTCACATTGGCAAATAAAAAAAGTAAGCAATGGGGGCTTTGTTTTATATACTGAAGCTTTCTACACAATCAGCCTCGCTTTTCTCTTCTTTGTTGGAATCACAGACATGTCCTCCACCACTGTTGCTTCTAGTTTACAGATTTTAGGAACTCCTTAGGTATTTTTATTTTAAAATTACACATAACAAATTATTTTTTATAAGTAACATTTAAGCGTGTGAATATCTAATCACCTATGATGAATCCATTCCATTACTGCTAAAAATAAACAACGAATCAAAACAAAATTAAAAATAACAAGACAAGACAGATGACTTTTACGAGTTGCCAGCAGGGAGGTACCTCTCCATTTACAGCTCAATACTTCAGCCAATTGCAAAGAGCACCAGAACAGGAAGGAGAGAGGTTACACATTTATTAAGCATTATTCAAATGGATAGTGCCATAAAGTAAAGCAGGATAATGTGTGAACATCATATAGCCTGGTACTGCCACATGTTTAGTCTTTCTTAGATGGACAATTTCTTGTATTGCTTGAAGTGTTAGCCATGAGTAAGAGCTTTCTTGGATTGACAACAAACCCACATCTTTATCCTCTGATCAGCTCTTTTCCTGATTTTATAAAGCTAATCTAGGTATAATATGGTCATCCTGTCTCCAAGGCAACTTTGCCTTTTTTAGAATTAAATTTCTTGTCCCAGAAAAGTGCATTCAAAGCAGATAAGCTTTTGCCCTCAGATTCGGGAATCTGTAGTGAAGCATGGTTGTGTAAGTTACAGACAAGGATTATAAGAAGTGCCAGTACTCAAAGCGCATAAAACTAAATCATGCTTTAGTTCACACCTCTGACATCATAAATAGGAGGCAGTAGTATAGCATGTTTATATAACTTAGACACAGCTTTTGAAAACATACTTGTACCATGGTTGCTGTTATCAACAAAAGCAGACATAGACAAGCAATACAGCAACAGGGGATGCACAAACCAGTGTGTTTCTTTGTGCCAGCCCCAAGCCTGGATAAATGGGTAGGGTTACGTTAGGAAAAGCTTCCGGTGTAACATTTTGCCAGATCCATATGTGGACAATAACATATTCCATACCAGATCGGTTGGGACCCAGGTTTACAACAGGGTGCTGGACGGAAATAGGGCTGCTGTTGGCTGAAGAGGGGGGGGGGATGTGTGTCCAGAGGAAGGAGGAGAGGAGGAAGGTAAAGAGAGTGGAACTGAGGGTAGAAACTTTGAATTTTTCCAGTATGACTGGTAAGGGGAGAGAATTAGCTGTTGTGATGGAGAGAAGGAAGGTTGATATATTGTGCAGGCAAGAGACTAAATGGAAGGGGAGCGAGGCCAGGTGGATCAGAGTTGGATTCTACTTGTTCTGTCATGTTGTGGATGGAAGGAAAAATGGGGTAGGGGTTATTCTGAAGGAACAGCATGTCAAGAGTGTTTTGGAGGTGAAAAGAGTGCCAGACAGAGTGATGATTATGAAGTAAATTGAAGGTGTGATGATGAATGTTGTTAGTGCATATGCCCCGGATGTTGGGTGTGCAATGGATGAGAAAGAAGATTGTTGAAATGAGTTGGATGAAGTGGTGGAGAGTGTACCCAAGGGAGAGAGAGTACTGATTAGAGCAGATTTCAGTGGACAATGTTGGTGAAGGGAACATAGGAGATGAGGACTTGATGGGTAGTTGTGGTGTCAAGGGGAGGAAAGCAGAAGGTCAGGTGGTAGTGGATTTTGCAAAAAAGATGGGCATGGCTGTGGTGAATACATATTTTGAAAAGAGGGAGGAACACAGGGTGATGTACAAGAGTGGAGGAAGATGCACACAGGTAGATAATATCCTGTACAGGATGGTCAGTCTAAAGGAGATTGTAGACTGAAAAGTGGAGGCAGGGGGAAGAGTAGTTAGGCAGCATAGGATGGTGGTCTGTAGGATAATGTTGAAGATCAAAAAGAGTAGGAGTGTAAGGTCGGAGCCAAGGATCAAATGATGGAAGCTGAAAAAGGAAGACCGCAAGGTTGAGTTCATGGAGGAGGTAAGACAGGCACTGTGTAGCAGAGTAGAGTTACCAAGACAGCTAGGCAACTACAGCACAAGTAGTAAGGGTGACAGGAAGAAGGGTGCTTGTTGTGACATCTGGACAGAGGAAGGAGGAATAGGAAACCTGGTGCTGGAATTGGGAAGTACAGGAGAGCACACAGAGGAAGAGGTTGGCAAAGACATAGTAGGATAGTCAGAGAGATACAAAATTAGACAGGAGTACAAGGAGAAAGGCTAAAGAAAAGGCATATGATGAGCTGTATGAGAGGCTGGACACTAAGAGGGAGAAAAGGACCTTTACTTATTGGCTAGACAGGGACTGAGTTGAGAAAGATGTGCAGCAGGTTAGGGTGATAAAGGATAAGAATGGAAATGTACTCTCAAGCGAGGAGAGTGTGTTGAGCAGGTGGAAAGAGAGAGAGGCTGATAAATGAAGAGAATGAGAGAGAGATGGTTGGATGATGTGGAGATAGTGAATCAGGAACTGCAGCGGATTAGCAAGGATGAAATAAAGACAGCTATGAAGAGGATGAAGAATGGAAAGGCTGTTAGTCCAGATGAAATACCTGTGGAAGCATGGAGGTGTTTAGTAGAGGTGGCAGTGGAGTTTTTCACCAGATTGTTTAATGCAATCTTAGAGAGTGATAGATGCCTAAGGAGCGGTGAAGTAGTATGCTGGTACCGATTTTTAAAAATAAATTGGATGTGCAGGGCTGTAGTAACTACAGAGGGATATAACTGATGAACCACAGCATGAAGTTATGGGGACAGAGTAGTGGAAACTAGGTTTAGAAGGGTAGTGGTTGGTTGGTCTCGTCCGTTACGGGAGATGGACGTCTGAAGCAGAGCTCCGTTAGCAGTGGCTTTATTTTTTTCACTTTTTTCTTATTATTTTGAGGTATCCTGTATTTACCCGACCCGAGGGGTTTCAATTACAATATATAAACATGAGCAACAAGAAAGGGGGTCAGAAAGAACTAGAAAAGAAACTTAAAGCTACATCTAAGACTAGACAGACATCAAGCCCAAGCCCAAATGCGAGGTATCGCCTTTCAGAGACTGACCTGGAACAGGCAGGCAAATGCACAGACTTCCCAGGACCCCGCTCCACTGCAAATTCTCCAGTCGAGAGTGAAAATGGTAGCGAGGTGCAAGTGATGCAGGTCAAAAGAGCTCGCTAATTCCAGTAGATCACATGAAGCCAGAAATGGCCTTGCCGCCCATGCTTTCATTCATTCCTCGCGAGCCTGAAACATCGGCTATAACCGGGGTTGCCACTCCACCTGCGGAGCACGAAAGCCGAAATGATTTCTCCAAAATGAAGGAAATGATCTCAACATTGGCCACGGACACAGCCATAAGTGAGCTTAAGAAAGACATTAAGAAAAATATGAAGAAAGATATTAAAGAACTGGAAATGCATCTATACAACCATTTTGACGCAACCTTTAAAGGTATGCTGGGGAAAATTGAGGATCACATCCAAGAAAATACGTCTAAACTGAAGAAACTTGCTGATCAGTTGGATGATGTTAAGCAGTCATTCACAGCCCGAATTGAAACTGCGGAACAACTGGCATCTAACGGCGATGGAAAAGCTGCAGCTGCGAATTCTGAATGCAAGAAACTCGGAGACAGACTTGCTGCTCTGTAAGATGGATGCAGAAGGAATAATATTAGAATCAAAGGTCTACCTGAGAATCGTGAAAGTCCAAACCCAGTGAAATTCGCAGTTGAACTTTTCTCTAAAATAACTGGAGAAGAATTTAAATGAGATACCGAGATAGCAGCAGCTTATCACATACGTGGATCTAATACCTTTAGACCTAGGTCTTTTATTGACTGCTTCGAGAGGTTATTATTTAAGCTAGATGTGATGGCACGTCTCAAACACAAGAAAGAGATTATATTTGAAAATAACCACATTCATATTTTCCCGGATTTCTTTCTGGCAACAGCTACTAAACGTGCAGCCTTTAACAACATTAAACAGCAGTTACGTCAAGCCAATATCAAATACAGTCTGTTCTATCCTGCCAAACTGAAGGGGGAATTCCAAGGTCAATTCTATGTCTTCGCCAGCAAGGAAGAAGCAGAAAAGGAATTAAGGAAGCTGATCCCGACACTTTTTTTGAAAAAAAATAGTGAATCACATCCTGTTATGGCATGGCAAGTACTGTAAATCACCTGCTGTCTGATTCACTTGTAATGATACGGATATTATAATTATACATTCTTTTCATTACTCACGCTTTCTGTTTATGTTTTATTTACAGTTATAGACGTGTGTGTGGAAGAAATTAATAATTTGTTTTTTCACTGCGCTAAAGAAGACTGTTTAACATAATACTCTTGGTTTATTGTTACTGTTATTATTGCATTTGGATTTACTGTGCTTATTCTGGACCACTTTTTAACACCATTCCTTGGGTTTTTATTATTGGAATACTTTAAGATTGCTAAAGATTATATTTTATGCTTATAGTTTGTTAATGATTATATTTAGGCATATAGTATTTAGACTATTTTGGCAATAGATAGCTCTGCTTTTTAATCCTAAAACGTCGCTGCGTGAGGGCTTGTTTTGCTTTGGACTTTCTCTGTCTCTAGGTATGTCAGAGGAGCGGGACTCTGTGAAGTGGGGTCAAGCCTCATGTGGGGAGGCAAAATGGGGTGGTGGGGTGATAAGGGAGGAAGAGAAAGAGAGCAGGCTATATCTAATCTATCCTTTTAACCCTTATGATTACAACTATCAACGTAACAATAGGCTGCATGGCAATAGCTCATGGGGAAAGTGGAAATTAAGGTTAAAGCTGTCTCACTTCCAATTAAGACTATAAAATGACATAAAAAATTCAGAATCAATGTCTTCATGATGGGACAGTAAACTTTGTGAGCTGGAATGTTAAGGGCCTGAATCACGAATTAAAGAGAAAGAAAGTATTCTCTCACAGAACAGGTTTAAAAGCTAAAATAGTATTTTTACAGGAGACCTACTTACTTAGCAAGGATCAGTTCCGGCTGCAAAAAGACTGGACTGGCCAAATGTTCCATTCTAGCTTTACAAAGAAAACTAGAGGAGTGGTAATTTTCATACATAGAACAGTCTCATTTGTAGCATCAGATGTAGTATCTGATCCTGAAGGGAGATATGTGATTGTTATGGGCAACTTATTTACTTGTAAAGTGATTTTCATAAATGTTTATGCACCTAATATCGATGATAAGGAATTCATGCAAAATGTATTTGCATCCATTCCCAATGTGAACACTCATAAAATTATAACGGCTGGGTACTTTAATTGTGTTTTAAACCCCCTTTTAGATAGGACTCCTGTCACAGGAGGGATGACATCTAACACAGCTAAGACAATTACACAGTTTGCAACTGATCACAACTTATCAGACCCCTGGAGGTTTCTAAACCCAAACTCAAGAACATATTCGTTCTACTCACCAGTACATCATTGCTACTCAAGAATTGATTATTTCTTTATAGATAATAATTTCTTGCCTACGATTAAATCTTGCAAGTACGACGCTATTGTTATCTCTGAACATGCACCTCTGATCTTGGAACTAAAGTCAATTATGCCCAACACTCTCACCTCGCAGAGGGCGTCTTAACCCGCTTCTATTAGCAGACGAGAACTGTACAGAATTCATATCCAAACAAATCCATTTCTTCCTAGAGACAAATAGATCCTCAGAGGTGTCTGCAGGAATAGTCTGGGGAAACTGTCAAAGCCTTCTTAAGAGGACAGATTATTTCATATGTTTCCCACAGGAATAAGTTAGAAACCAAGAAAGTATCAGAGCTAAGAGGTGAAATTACTAAAATAGATGAAGAACATGCCAGGCGTCCAAGCGAGGCTCTACATAGGAAAAGGCAGGCTCTGCATTCAGAACTCAACCTCCTGACAACTAAAGAAACTGAACAACTAATTTATAAATCAAGACATCACTACTATGAACATGGAGAGAAAGCTAATAAGCTTTTAGCTCAACAAATCCATAAGCAAGAAGTTCGCAATGCAATCCCAGCAATCACCAACACGAACGGAGATGAAATCATTGACCATAAAAAAATAATGTATACATTTAGAGAGTACTATAAATCCTTATATTCTACTGAGTTTAAAGATGACAACACACAATCTAATGCATTTCTGGATACATTGCAGATACCACAAATAGACAGTTTTAGTGTGGAGGAACTCGATAAACCTTTGGCGCTATCAGAAATACTAGATGCTATAAAGTCACTTCAAGGCGGGAAAGCAGCAGGCCCTGATGGCTACCCTGTAGAATTTTATAAGAAATTCTCCACTCAGCTAGCTCCCCTTTTATTAGCAACATTTACAGAAGCTAGAGACAATCAAATTTTACCTCAAACTTTTCGCCAAGCATTAATCACCATCTTTCCTAAACAAAATAAGGACTTATTACAATGTGCATCATACAGACCAATTTCACTTTTGAATAATGATGTTAAAGTACTCTCAAAAATCATAGCTAGAAGGATGGAGAAAGTGCTGCCTTCGATAATATCACAAGATCAAACTGTATTTATCAAGGGTCGACACTTAATGTTCGATGCCTGTTTAATGTAATCTACTCACCAGTAAAGTCAAACACCCCAGAAATATTATCATCATTGGATGCAGAAAAAACATTTGACATGATTGAATGGAAATACCTTTTTACTACATTAGAGAAATTTAGGTTTGGCCCGAACATTTGTGCATGGATCAAACTACTGTATACCAATCCAGAAGCTTCAGTCTGTATTAACAACATTTGCTCAGACTACTTTAAACTAGAACGTGGTACCAGACAAGGATGCCCCTTGTCACCACTGCTATTTGCAATTGCCATTGAACCACTGACGGTTCACTGTCAAAACGCTTATCAGATAAAGGGGATTAGGGACTGGAAAAAAAATGTCTCTATATGCAGACAATATGGTACTGTATATATCAGACCCACAAATGTCTGTGCCTGCAGTCTTAACAGCACTCACAGAATTTCAAAAGATCTCTGGTCTCAGAATTCATTTGAATAAAAGTGTACTCTTTCCAGTGAATTCTCAAGCATATAATATTAGACACCCTACCTTTTATAATTGCAGATCAGTTTAAATACCAAGTGGTTAACATCACAAGTAAACACAAAACTCTTTATCAACAAAATTGTTGCCATCTGTATGTAAAAAATTAAGCAAGACTTGCATAAATGGTCAACCATTCATCTCACTCTAGCTGGAAGAATTAACGTTGTTAAGATAAGCTTCTTTTTTATTTCAAAATATCCAGTATACATTAATAAATCATTTTTTAAGCAATTGGATTCAACAATAACATCATTTATTTGGAACTCAAAACATCCACGGATCCAAAGAGCAGCCCTACAAAGACCTAAGGCAGAAGGTAGCATGGCTGTACCTAACTTTCAGTTTTATTACTGGGCAGCAAATATACAGGCGATAAGAACCTGGACACAAATAGATGAACATACACAGGCTTGGTCCGTAATAGAAGTAAAATCCTGCAGTACTTTATATTCCCTGCTTTGTGCCCAACAAATGTAAGTTATCGCTATTTTACTAATAATCCATTAGTGCTTCACTCACTCAGAATATGGAACCAATGTAGAAAGAATTTTAAGATGGAGAATCTTTTATCTGTGGCACCTCTTTCAACCCTCGCAAACATGCAGTTTTTAATATCTGGAAAAGATTTGGGATTAGATTGCTTAGAGATCTTTATATAGACAACATCTTTGCATTCTATGAACACTTACAATCCAAATTTAACTTTCCAGCTGCATATTTCTTCCACTATCTTTAAATTAGGAACTTTGTTAAACAGAACCTGCCCGATTTTCCTCATCTTGCACCCTCCTCCAGGCTGGAAAAAATATTGTTCTTAATTTTGAGGACTTAGACACCATCTCTGCAATATATAAAATTATTTTACAGTCCCTCCCTTTCAAAGATCCAAAAGGACAATGGGTAAAAGATCTCTTAATCAATATATCAGAAAAGGATTGGAAGGTAGCAATGCAGAGAATTCACTCAAGCTCCATATGCGCAAAGCATACAATCATTCAACTCAAAATTATATATCGAGCACATCTGTCTCGCTTAAAACTGTCTAAAATGTTCCCAGGTCAAGATCCAACCTGTGAACGCTGCAATAAAGTCCCTACTTCACTGAGTCACTTGTTTTGGGCCTGCAGCAACTTACCATAATTTTTGACCAAAATTTTCAAGTGCCTTTCAGACAACCTTGGTGTCACAATCCCTCCTAACCCATTAACAGCTGTGTTTGGTGTTCTTCCAGATGGGTTTAAAGTGGAGAAGGACAAAAAAACTGTGATTGCATTTACTACGCTATTGGCACACAGACTTTATTTTGCTAAACTGGAAGAATCCTAACTCTCCTCTTTTAAGTCAGTGTTTTTACCTGTGTTTTATACTATTTGAAACTGGAAAAAATCAAATTCTCAGTTAGAGGATCGGTACAGAATGTTTTCAAAACCTGGCAGGATCTAATCAATAATATTTTAGAATAAGCTATTAAAGCACCGAGGAAGCAATTCTTTCCGCATTTCTTTTTCTTCTCCATTCTTCTCTATTGCCCTTTTAAACAAATCAATTTAGGTTTGTTTACAAGCTTTAAATTTTTACTCCGTTGGCCATGCTCTCTTTCTTAGGGGTGGGGGTTAAGTTGTTTCCTATTTTTTTTTTTTTTGTAAAAATTGATTTATTTGTATGGAATGATTACAATAAAATTAAAAAAGAAAAAAAGGATAGTGGAAGCTAGGTTTAGAAGGGAGGTGATGATTGGCGAGCAGCAGTAGGGTTTCATGCTGGGAAAGAGCACCATAAATGCAATGTTTGCTCTGTGTATTGATGGAAAAGTATAGAGAAGGCCAGAAGGAGCTGCATTACATCTTTGTCGACCTGGCGAAAGCATATGACAGGGTGCCTAGAGAGGAGTTATGGTACTGTATGAGGAAGTCGGGAGTGGCAGAGAAGTATGTAAGAGTTTTTCAGGATATGTACAAGAGTAGTGTGACAATGGTGAGGTCTGCTCTAGGAGTGACAGATGAATTTATGGTGGAGATGGGATTACATCAGGGATTGGCTCTGAGCCCTATCTTATTTGCAATGGTGATAGACAGTTTGACAGATGAGATTAGATAGGGTGTACCCATGGACTATGATGTTTGCTGATGACATTGTGATTTGTATTGAGGGTAGGGAGCAGGTTGAGGAGACCCTGGAGAGGTGGAGGTATGCTCTAGAGAGGAAAGGAAAGAAGGAGAGTAGGAACAAAATGTGTGTAAATGAGAGGGAGGTCAGAGGAGTGGTGAAGATACCTATAGTAGAGTTGACAAAGGTGGATGAATTTAAATACTTGGGATCAACAGCACAGAGTAATGGGGGATTGTGGAAGAGAGGTGAAGAACAGCACAAGCAGCGTGGAGTAGGTAGTAAAGAGTGTCAGGAGTGATTTGTGACAGACGGGTATCCGCAAGAGTGAAAGGGAAGGTCTATAGGGTGGTATTGAGAACAACTATGTTCTATTGTTTGGAGACAGTAGCACTGACCAAAATACAGGAAACATACAGTATATCTGTGGTAGCAGAGTTAAAGATGTTAAGATTTGCATTGGGTATGACAAGGATGGACATGATTAGAAATTAGTACATTAGAGGGTCAGCTCGTGTTGGATGGCATGGAGACAAAGTCAGGGAGTCAGGATTGCTTTGGTTTGGACATGTGCAGAGGAGAGATGCTAGATCTATTGGGTAAAGGATGCTAAGGATGGAGCTGCCAGGTAAGAGGAAGGTTTAAGATAAGGTTTATGAATGTGGTGAGAGAAGACATACAAGTGGTGGGTGTAACAGAGCAAGATGCAGAGGACAGAAGTGTATGGAAAAGGATAATCTGCTGTGACGATTCCAAATGGAAGCAGTCAAAAGAATAAGAAGAAGCCAAGCAATGGAATATAGCAGAGATAATTTTACTTTCTAGTTAAACTAATTATCTAGTCGTTCAAGTAATTCTTAAGCAAACACCAAATAATTTGCAAACAAAGTATATTTTCATTAGCCAAGTAAAATTAAAGTATATTTTAAAGGTTCACATTTTAAACAGTCTGCTCATTTCTACAAAGGATGATGTAAATTAAAGTGTGCATTTAAATAAAAACTTTTTTTATCTAAATGGACACACAATAGGACTCGAATCACCTGAATGAAGTCCTAGTGATGCCAGGGTCAGTAAGAGTGGAAAAGAGAATCTTTTGGTTCACTGTGTCAAAGAAAGAATAGAGATCAAAACAGTGGAATGGGCTCTCTTGAAGCCTGTTTAGTATCAAACAGTTGGTTGTGTAGAAGAAAGGAAGAGCCTTGATTAGTGACAGCACATTCCAGTGTTTTGGATAGAGAGGAGAGGCAAGAGACTTGTCAAAATTGTCTACTTGTGATGAGTCGAGTGTAGACCTCTTGAGAACAGGAGTTACTAGGGCCTGTTGGAACAGTATAAGAAAGGGCCTGTGCCCAAGTGAGGTGCTGATGAGGCCTGTAACTGCAGAAATGAGTGAGGAAGAAAAACTTTCAAGAATTTGTGAGGGGATGGATAGTGGGGGGATTAGACAGACAGTTGGAAACATCAGTAGTGGAGACAGGGTAGAAAGAAAAGAATATTGTGGCATGTTTAGGAGAAAGCAGACGGGCTGGAAGGGGTGATGACTGAATACAACATTTTTTAATGGAAAGGTGTCTGGCAAAGTTTTCAGTAGTCCTTATGAACTTGAGGATAAATAGTATCCGTACCTGGTGATTTGTTTGATTTCAGCCTATTTAATCTAAGCAATACTTCTCCCTCTAAAACTTCCAAATCACTCAGTACCTCCTAAGTAGCCACTCTTACTGCTGGGAGGTTATCCAATTCCTCACATGTGAGGGCCTCAGAAAAATGCAAGTTTAGAGGATTCACTGTTGGTGTTTTTAAATTCCTGTTTACCATTCCTGATACACTTCACCTTCTCCTTTTGGTACTAAAATACTGAAATATTCTAGGTGGGTTGTCTTTCGCCTTATTCTCAATATTCCTTTTAGTTTCCCTAATGTCCTTTTAATGGTCATGATCTCATACTGTATGTCCTACAGTTAGCTTTGGAGTTGTCATTCTTGTATGCTCTGTATAACTGCTTTTATTCATGGCAGCTTCTTTTTTAAACTTTTTATTAACCCATGCTGAGTTTTTTTTTTTTCTTTTTTTATTTCCTACTAATTCCAAATTTTGTGATGTACCTGTCCTGCATTATATGTCAAACATTTTTAATCCTGTTCCACTGCTCCTCGACTGTCTCTACACTTAAATGCTTATTCCAGTCCATCACCTTTAGACTTTGCCAGATCTGCTTAAAAGTTGCCCTACCAAAGTTAAACTTATCAGTTTTGGTCTTTGCATTTGCACTCTTTCAAAATACCAAGAATTGTAATATACTTTGTTATGGTCACTTGACCCTAGTGATTCAGCCACCTCTAATGCATCCATGCATCCTCAGTTCTATCCTAATTATTACAAAATACTAAATCTAGACAGGCTTCCAGCTATGTTGGTGCTTTAAAATACTGTGTTAATACAGTCAGAGATTACATCTAAAAACTTCTGCACTTGTACTCTGCCATTTACAAGGTTAGCCCAGTTTCTTATTTGGATAGTTCAAGTCCCGCATGACTATAATACTCCCTGCAACCTTGCTTTTTTCATGTCATTAAAAATATGCATATTGAAATTACTTTGGGAGTGTATAACAATAAGGCCTCTTTCAGTAATGCTTTCCTGATTAATCCAGACATCCTCATTAAGATGGGGCTCACTGTTCATCTTAAGAAAACTTGCAATTAAATGTTGTGATGAAAACAGGTCTTATCTGTTCCAAATGGAATCCCAGTGTCTCATAAACAAATACCCACCTATAATGCGCCTCGATTTGAGTCACATGTTTGTATCTGGTAGGGGGAACACACTCCCTGGGAATAGGTTTGTTAGGGATTGCAGCCTTTTCTAAACCAAAAATATATTTATACACTACAGTGGTGATTCTAAAAGGAAGAAAGAATCAGTAACACTAAAGGATGTACTTAGTTTCTGTTTAATATCAGCTTAACACTAGAATTCTTAAAACCTATGAAAAAACTTGTAATCCTGACCCTTCTTAAATCTGTTCACACCTCTCCATCAGTGTGTTTTGTTTTATAAATGTGTCGATGAGCACAAGCAGCCTGCTGTCCCATTCCCCCACAGCCGAAGCTCATCTTGGGCAAAAGGTTCTCCCAGCTTGAGCCTTCTTTATCTACATATGAGGTCCTTGAGTTGTATAGGGTAAATAATATATTGTTATATATTATTTATATAAATCGGCACAGCTGATTTGTGTGGTTTCAGCTGTATTTGTTTGGCCACACTTAGCCATTTTTAATTGAATGATATTTTTGAAATAAACCTCACAGATCACAGTGGCACACTTCAAATCTTGGGGTACAGTGCTAAGCCTTCTAATATTCTCAGCTATTGCCTGTCAACCCTTCCAGGGAGGTCTCCCACTTCTGCACCCAGAAGTCAACACACTGTGTGAGGCTCCTTCAGGAGGAAACATGCATTTTAATACCCTTAATGATTATAAGTCCCCAACTATCAAAACCTGGGGACTGCTTTTCAGGTGGCCCTTTGGTGCTCCTTGTGCCTGCCTAACATCTCAGAATCTTCAAAGATCCCATCCAGCTGAAAACAGTTTTAAACTTCTAGTTCTGGGGTAGTTGTCCCCAGAAAGTGAACCAATTGCCTTGTGATTGTGACTCACATATTTGGTCTGGTGTCTCCTCCCATGCCACCTTAGGGGTGCACACTGTCTCTCTAAAGGACTCCTGGTCCACGTCTGATAATTTAAATTGCATCTCATCTTTGTGTTACTGCCTGGTATTTTTCCTGTTGTAAATGTGTACACATATACTCCACAATTAAAACTATTGAAATGAAAACGTATGTCTCATCCACTGGTGGGGATGCTTATTTCCATGGCTGTTGCAGAGCTGTAAAATTGTGTGTCCTCTAAATGCCAATTACCAAATGAACATCGGAAAGGTAAAATTATGCAAAATTGATTTTAGTGAGAAGTCAAGCAAAATGACACCTTTTATTGGCTAACTAAAAAGATTACAATATGGAAGCATTCGAGGCAACTCAGACCCCTTCAGGCAAGATGTAGTTGTAACCCTGTCTGCTGCTTTCAGAATGAACCGTGGATAAGTAGTAATATCTGAAATCCATGGTAAAAGATTGATGAAAGTGTTCTACGTCACTTTCAAGTCTACTGTGCCCCATCATTCTCTCCACTCAAAGGGACAACTCATTTCTACAGCTGAGCTTTTGCCTCAGAGTTGTGAGCCCCAACTACTGCTTGCAAAATGAAAATTGGTTTGGCAGCTGTTGTTTTTTTTTTTTTTGTATTACAGTATATAATATTTATTTATTCATTCAGCCCCTGTTATAAAAAAAGAACAAAGCAAAATTTTCCCTTGGAGGACAAATAAACTTCTATCTATCTGTCTGTCATCTGCTTTGAAACATTAATTTTATTTGTCAAATGATGTACCAAATATCCACTGATACACATTTGCATGACTAGTCAATTAAAGAGTACGACACAGCAACTGAGATGTTCAACATTTTATTTAAACTGTTTTGAGAACTATAATCTTTTAATTAAAAATAATGAATGTAATTATCAGAAAATGTAGCCATTTTAATGTCGAAATAAAAACCAGGCCAGTAACATCTTTATGAAATAATATCAGTAGTTTTATAAATTCTAGAATGTGCACCAATAGCAAAGGCATGAACTTCCTTATAAGTGTCCTTTGTCTCCTAAACTCAATAAGTAAATTTCATATTCCGCTTCTTGCCCTGCTTGTCCATTTTAACCTAGTAAAGGTCATCCCCTTGAAAAATTATATTCTCACTGCAGTTAATAATATGGTGTAATGTAAAACGCTTCAAATAAACCTCCAAAATGTACATTTTGTTTATTTAAGTTGACTTCCTTATTTGGATCTAACGCTTACAACATGGGACACTACAACACACATACACAAATATCTTTTAGTACTAGTTTCAAATAGCCTTGAAAATTGGTAGTATCTGTTCTCTATCCAAGCCACCCATTTGAAAAGGAGATTCACAGGCATGGGCCAGAAGACAAAAAATGAAACTGAAAGAAATGCCACGCTGACACTTGCTCATAATAATACAGTTTAAAGTGCCACCCAACCTGATGCCAAGTCTTTTAGATTGGTAGTGAAACCTGTAAAATGTTTTAATGGACACAGGAAAAAAGCAAAAAGACTTACTCTGACAGTGACCAAGTTGGGGATTGATGATCTGTGAAGTGGCAGTAAAATCAAAAATATAACAAAATATATCATGAAACCTGAAAAAGGTATAATGTTTAATTTATGAAAACTCTAACATGTTTTTCCTTCAACAGTCATGTTAATGTCAGAATGTGTGTGTTTTATTTCCTACTTTGTGCACACATTAAAGCTGTTTTATGGAAAACACAAGCACATGGGTAATTAGTTGTCAGTAGCTAAAATTTAAATGTATATTTGCAGCATATACTTTATCCTGCAATGACAAATTAGAAATGAGAGGATGATTAAAAGTTATATGTTGTTTAATATACTTTAGACAAACTGTGATCACAACATTTTCTAATCGGCTTAGCTTCTTTGGTAACCTAGAGTGGCATATATCATGGAAAAAGTCTTATCAGCTTTGTTTGGCTTTAAGAAAATCTGACACATTATTATTATTATTATTATTATTAATATAATAATAATAAAATCTTAGTTATGTATCATTTTTCTCACTACTCAAAGTGGTTTTCATAGACATTGTTCAAAAAGCCTGTGGAAGCGCTTGCTTTTTTTAATTAAAAATGTTCAATATTGTAGCCTATTTTTTTACAACAAAAGTATAATTCCAAGTTGTGGCCATGAAAATGAGTCTCTCTGCCAGCTGACAGGGTAACAATGGAAAGGTAAGCTATAATAAAGAGTGTCTGTGAACTTTTAACATTAGAATTCCCAAAGCCTATGATAAAACCTGTAAATCTGGCCCACCTTAAATTCCTTTGCACCTCTCCATCAGCGTCTTTTGTCTTGTAAATGTGTAAGCACAAGCAGAAAGTAGTCTGCTATACCATTCCCCCCTACCGCCCCAGAAAGGGAAAGAAGTTCTGCCAGCTCAAGCCTTGATTATCTTGGAGTGAAGTGCTAGAGTTTTACAGGGGAAATAATAGATCGTTATTTAGAATACATACATTTCATGTGTGTTCTGTGTCTAGAACTGTCCATGTAAACACCGTTTAAAAAAAAAAAAAATGACAAAATGTAGTCATGTAGACATGAACTGTATAATGTGTGAAGGCTGAAGTCCAAATATTGAAAAAAAACATTTTAACAAAAGGTACAAAGTTAGTACAGCATCTTCCATGGTGCAGCGGTAAGAACTGCTGAATCAAGAGGTCGCAAGTTCGATACCAGTTCCCCTGCAAATTTACTGTTTTGAGTAGTGAGAATATTGTTAATATTATACAATAAAAACATACATTTGCATCTGCAATAGCCGATTTAAATTCATAGTATTTGTAACAGCGTTTTTTTTTTTCATTTTTATTCTCTCAATCATGATCAGAAAACATGTCATGTCTCCCCATATCTGACACTGTTAGTTTTTATTTGAAACTGGGAATAAATATAGATGCGAGTGGTGGTTTGATTCAATGGAACTGGAAGTTCTTTGATCTGGGGGAATAAAAGCTGACCCACAAATGTTGGTGAATCTGCGGCCCTCGTATCTCACTGTCACTTGAAATGTTTTTTATTCTGTTTTATTGTTTCTTCCTGATCTTGCCCAGTCTCCACATTTTGGTGGTTGGTGGTGTTTCTTTTGTACTCTTGGACATGCAGAGGAAAGAATAATACAGAGAGATCAGTTATGTGCTATATACAATCATCAAATTCAAATGTTAATAGTTCCCACACTCCCAAAGACCATCCTTCCTACTTTTATGACATGTGTACCTGTTGCAATGTACATACTCCTCTCTATGCTGTGGTCCCTATTACATTGAAGGGGCACCTGATATTGAGTGAGTTTGATTTCCTGGGGGAAATGGCAGTCTTGGAACAGAAACTTGTCGATGTTGCATCCTCTTTTTCTTTTTCCATCGCCTTTTCTTGTAATAAGCAATGACAAAGTCCCTCCGCAAGGTGAGCAAAGACCGCTCTTCTAAGTGGCCATCATCCATGCCTTGCACAGTAGATGTGCGCTGATTGCTACCAATTCAAGCATGTTGTAGCACACAGCATCCGGCCACCCGCGTGTTCCTGCTCACACTGAATAAGCTCACACCTTCAGGTCCATGATGTCAATGCAGCACCAGGCAATCATTTTATGACCTGAATAGTACCACTGAGAAAACATCATCGCAGTAATGCAATATTATTTGAAAACTAACAGCGTCAAATTGGGTGTAAATTTATGCTGACACTGATGTTAAGGTCAGATCTCTTTGGAGAATTTGAAAGTGACTGAGAGAATATAACTGGAAAAAAAGCTAGGTTTTACAAGTACCATAAATTTATTTTTGCAATTCCTGTGTTCATTTTAAAGTAGCAGATAGGGGTCCATTTGTAAAGCTCTGCTCCAGCCATAGAAATGAGCGTCTCCCCCAATGGAAGATACAGACCACCACAGTAGACATGAGAGTGATATAAAATTGGTCAGATACATGCTCAACAATTTTAACTGTTTAGTGTTTATATTGTAAGCAGTATTCAGGCGGCATATGTTTCTATGGCAAAGTCTCCAATGAGGAAATGAGGGCCCCCACCAGTAGATGAGACATTGGAACACAGTAGATATGAAAGTGATCTAGAAGACTTCTCTCAATCTTTGTAAATATATTTTGGACACTTTTATAAATCCAGTATTCATTTTGCAAGCAGAAGACATTTCTGCAGCAAAACCAGAGGAGTGTCTCCTCTGCCAGAAGGAATTAAGGGATTCACTCGATATGAAAGTGCCTATTAGGCCTATTAAAGAAATTGTCCACAATTTTAACTACCCAGTGTTCATTTTGTAAAGGAACATGGCAGATAAGGAATGCCACAGACCGCTTCCTACATTTTTTTAAAATACATTTGATCAGTTTTAATCTCCCATGAACAATTGCACACCTAAGATATGGTAAAACTGAGTTATATATGATAATTGCACCTGCTGTGAAAATGAGATCCCTCCCCAATATAAAGGGGTGAATGGGCAGTTATAACAGGAAATTTATTTATTCATTTATTTATTTTATTTATTTATTTAGTACTAATTTCCATTCCAATGGTTTTAATCATTTATATGGCAGAGGTGAAATTTGAGTTCAAAAATAAAGCCCTTGCCATGGACTGTGGGTTTTTTCCTCTTTTTCTAATCCCCAGGAACAACTATCTACATAAATTTTTAAGAACAAGGGATCACTTTTAGCGTGAAAGTGGATTAATACATATATTTTAACAATTTGTCTTTTAAATGTCTTTGAGTGTTGAGTAATTTACTAATATAATTTTTATTATTATTTATTATTGTTACTGATATTTTACTAAATCTTATTTTCCATTTTTCTTTGTTGATGAGCACCCATTGAAGAATTTTTTGGTAACAGAACATATAGTAAACACGCCAAAACTACTGAAAATACAACTGACAATTGGTATGTTTTGATACCATTTTAACAAAGTTTACTGCCCACTGTCAATCACAGAGCACTCCAGTAAAACATCAATAATGTTTAATGTACCTGCAGCCTTACAACACAGACATCAGGACATCACTGGGCTTGCATGTTTACTGACAGATAGGACCGAATTTTTGCATGGAGCATGCATTAAAACAAAAGACGGCGCACGGACAAGAGGATCTCCGCAACAATCACACCTCAGTGCACCTAAGAGATAGGACACTGAATTCTATGAGGCACAGATATTTTAGAGCACCTGTTCAAATATATATTAATTGGTTTAGATCTGCGATTTTCAGTGGTTCACAGGTGTGCCATTAGACTTTTTAAGGCAAACTAATGAAATATTTCTTTGAAGAAATATGACACAAAGTAAGTCTATGAAGCAGATTCAGTGCCATTTTATATGATTTTTATATCATTATTTTAATAATATATATACACTATATGTGAACGATAAGGCAATATATGTTTAATTTTGTGCATTTTAACCAGTTTACATGTCTCGACTTGTTAAATTTTGTATATTAAATATTATTTCATATAATCAATTTATGTGAACCTTTACTTCAGTAAAATAAACATTGTTTGTTTGTATGCATTGCACACCGTGCTATGTGATTATTTCAACAAGTACATAGTGTCCCTATTTATACCCCACTACGCACTGGCTGAATTTCATCACACATACAAACGTATTATCATAATAATGATAATAATAATTACATTTGTACAGCGCCTTTCTTACTACTCAAAGCAATTTGCAAAAAAAGAAAAGACATAAGGAAAGCCCCCAGATGCAAACCCATAATCATTTAACGGCGAAGCACCAATCTTACTCCTGTACCACCTACTCTTCCTATTAGATATGGCACATTATAATCTTGAACACTACATTTTTATTTTAAACTGTCATAAATAAATATCAAACAAAATTTTAAAAAGCCACTTTGAACCAAAGAGGGTAAGTATTTGTTATTAATTTTTTTGTAAGTCAAACAAAAATTATGCCAAAGTTTTTTCTTTTTTTTTTTTTTTGTCAGATTAGCAAAAAAAATATATGTTTTGTGTGCCGCAGAATTTTACTTACTTTATTTGTGCCAGGGGATTGCTGGTTTAGATATATATATATACACACTGGTCTTGATATATATAAATCGGTTCAGATAGACTAGTTTAGACATACAGTAAACCCTAGAAATTCGTGGGGTTTACGTTCCTAGAGCATCCACAAATTGTGAAAAACCACAAATTATGAATGTGGTGAAAAAAATGCCTATTTTTATAGTTTAAACCCTAAATATGTCCCTAAAACACTTTAATTTAATTTCAACCTCAGCTTAATACATTACCTCAAAAAGGAATGTAAAGGTAAACCCGTATACTCTACAGTACTGTACTGACATGTCACCCGCAGTGTTATAATGTAAAATACCAATGTTACTGCTGTATGTACTATAATTCATGCAAGTGTGTTTTCAGTGCCAGAAACCATAGAAGGTGCAGGCCGTTTCAACGGCATCTTGGGGCTTTAACCCTTAAACTGCCACATACTTGGGGTATATATATATATATATATATATATATATATATATATATATATATATATATATATATATATATATATATGAAATATATATATGAAATATATATATATATATGAAATATATATATATATAAAAATATATTTATATACAGTGGGATGCAAAAGTTTGGGCAACCTTGTTAATATTCATTATTTTCCTGTATAAATCGTTGGTTGTTACGATAAAAAATGTCAGTTAAATATATCATATAGGAGACGCACACAGTGATATTTGAAAAAGTGAAAAGAAGTTTATTGGATTTATGGTAAGTGTGCAATAATTGTTTAAACAAAATCAGGCAGGTGCATAAATTTGGGCACCGTTGTCATTTTATTGATTCCAAAACTTTTAGAACTAATTATTGGAACTCAAATTGGCTTGGTAAGCTCATGTATATATGTATATATGTATGTATATATGTGTGTATATGTGTGTATATATATATATATATGTATATGTGTATGTATATATATATGTATATGTGTATGTATATATATATATATATATATATATATATATATGTATATGTGTATGTATATATATATGTATATGTATGCATGCATATGTATGTATGTATATGTGTGTATATATATATATATATATATGTATATGTATATATATATGTATGTGTATGTATATATATATATGTATGTGTATGTATATATATATATGTATGTGTGTATATATATATATATATATGTGTGTATATATACATGTATGTATATATATATGTATGTATATATATATGTATGTATATATATATGTATGTATATATATATATATATGTATATATATGTATGTACAGGGAGTGAAGAATTATTAGGCAAGTTGTATTTTTGAGGATTAATTTTAATATGGAACAAACACAGTGCTATCAGTCAGTCCAAAATGTTAATAAACCTGAAACCTGAATGTTTCACAACGGAAATGTGAGTGTGAACATCATCAGGGGAATACATATGTGCGTTACAATTATTAGGCAACTATTAGTGTGCAGATTTATTATGCAACTAAAGGAAAAATGAAAATTTTCCCATCTTACTTGTTTATTTTCATCTGTTATAGTGAGAATAATAAACAAACACCTCAAAATTTACAAATAAACATCTCTGACATTTCAAAAAAAATTAATCAATCAATGACCAATATAGCCACCCTTCTTTCCAATAACAGTCATAATCCTTTCCATTCATGGAGTCTGTCAGTTTCTTGATCTGTTGACGATCAGCTTTTTGTGGAGCAGTGACTACAGCCTCCCAGACACTCTTCAGAGAGGTGTATTGTTTTTCTCCCCCGTAAATCTAGCGTTTAAGAAGTGCCCACAAGTTCTCGATAGGGTTTAGGTCAGATGAGGAAGGGGGAGCGATGTCATTATTCCTTCATCTTTAAGGCCTTTACTGGCTGGCCACGCAGTGGAGAACTTCGATGCAAGTAATGGAGCATTGGCCTGCATAAAAATCATGGTCTTTTTCCTGTATCACTGTTTGAAGAAAGTGTCTTCGAAAAACTGGCAGTAGGTTTGGGAGTTGATTTTGAGTTCATCTTCAATGCAAAAAGGTCCAACTAGCTCATCTTTAAAAATACCAGCTCATACCAGTACCCCACCTCCACGTTGAAGTGGAGCTCTGTGCCCATTACTGATCCACAGGTCCATCCATCTGGTCCATCAAGAGTCACTCTCATCTTATCGGTCCATAAAACCTTTGAAAAAAATCTGTCTTCAGATATTTCTCGGCCCAGTTTTGACGTTTCAACTTATGTTTCTTGTTCAGTGGTGGTTGGGTTTCAGCCCTCCTTACCTTGGCCATGTCTTTGAGCACTGAACACCTTGTACTTCTGGGCACTCCAGGTAGGTTGCAGCTCTGGAATATGAAAGTACTGGAGGATAATGGGTTCCTGGTAGCTTCACGTTTGATTCTTCTCAAATCTTTGGCAGCTAATTTGCGTCTTTTGTTCTCAACACGTTTCTTGCGACCCTGTTGACTATTTGCAACAAAATGTTTGATGGTTCTGTGATCACACACCAATATCTTAGCAATTCCAAAAGTGCTGCATCCCTCTGAAAGACTTTTACAATTTTTGACTTTTCAGAGTCAGTTAAATCTCTTTTTTGGCCCATTGTGCCTGAGGAAAACTAGCTGCCTAATAATTCTGCACACCTTGATATAGGGTGTTGATCTCCTTAGGCCACACCCTCCCTCATTACACAAATACACATCACCTGACGTGCTTAAATCCAATAAGCATTCTAGTTAATACAGCTTGGAGTTGGAATATACGCATTAAAAATGATGATATGGTCAAAATATTCACTTGCCTAATAATTGTGCACACAGTGTATATGTATATATGTATGTATGTATATGTATGTATATGTGTATATGTATGTATATGTATATGTATGTATGTGTATATGTATATATATATATATATATATATATGTGTGTGTGTGTGTGTGTGTGTGTGTATGTATATATACTAGCAAAATACCCACGCTTAGCAGCTGAGAAGTAGTGTGTTAAAGAAGCAATGAAAAGAAAAGGAAACATTTTGAAAATAACGTAACATGATTGTCAATGTAATTGTTTTGTCACTGTTGTGAGTGATGAGTGTTGTTGTCATATATATATATATATATATATATATATACATACACACATAAACATATATATATACATATCTATAAATATACACATATATATACACACACATATATACATACATATATATATCTACATATATACACATACATATACATACACACATACATACATACACACAAATACATATATATACATACACACACACACATATATAAACATATATATACATATACATACATATCTACATATATACACACACAGCTATTTCGTATCAGTGCAATACGCTGCTTGTTAAAACGGATAACTCCCGCTCTTACGTGCAAGTCTGCGTGGATATTATGAACTATCGTATTTGTTCAAGTTCTATTTAAATTTTAAATAGAAGGAATTTTTATTTAGTCGACAGAAATATCTTTGGTAGGAATGGTAAAAACAGACAGGAATATTATTCGTGAATAAATCAACTCAAACCTTAAACAACTTATAATATTTTGCTCTCCATAAAAATATATCCTGTCTAAATTATACAAGTTAGAAATAAAGTAAACGTTAAAAGAACAAACATTCACATTTCTTTACTCTTATGTAATTTTATATAAAAAATAAACGTAGATTTTAAATATCCCAAAAGATTTTGCTCTCCATAAAAATATATCCTGTCAAAATTATACAAATTCAAATATGAACATGCTGCATAACAAAACCTGGAAATATAAATAAAATGTGTTCCTTTCAGCAATAACAAATCAAATCATTCAGTTGTCTTTGCTCATATGTCATTTTAGAGCTGGACGCCTGGCATCTTTTTTTGGCAACAAGTTCGTTTCTGTTTGGTGTGAGGTTCTGTGTTGTGGAGATTCTCAGGATGGATTGCAGGTGCTCATCAGTGAGGCGACTCCTGTGTGCTGTTTTGTTAGTCTTTATCACTGAGAAGAGCTTCTCACACAGATATGTGCTACCAAACATGCACAAGGTTCGAGCCGCATGTAGACGGACTTTTTGTTCTTCAAAGTCACCAAAGCGCCGTGCAAACTCAGTGCGCTCAGTTTATCAGCAAAGTGCGTATTTGGGAACACCGTAGTGACGACTTGGTTTAACATTACTTGGCAACAGGGAAAGTGGGGCAAATTGCACTGGTGCATTTGTGTCTCCCATAAAAGCAGCTTCACTTGAAATCACTTTGTGATTGTGCACGGGTAAAACGTCCGCTGAAGTGTCAGATTCTTATTTAATTCTTCTGCTTTCTGTATCTTCTGCATTGCATTCAGGTTACCCTGATGTTTTGTCTCATAGTGCCGTCTTAGATTAAATTCTGTAATTACAGCCACATTAGCTCCACAAATGAGACACACGGGTTCAGTAAACATATACTCAGCCTCCCATCGGTTTTAAAGGCTCTATTTTCAGAATCAACTTTTCTCTTCAGCATCGTGTGAGCTAGCTTCGCAATAACTTGCAGCATCATAAGCTAGACTTGATTAACGCGTAAGTGTTCGGCAAGGCAGCTGAAGCGCTGCATTATGGGATCTGTAGTTTATTGTGTTACCAGCGCTTCATATACCGGGCCATTAATAACAATAATACAGTATATAAAATGATCTCGGGCGGATATAATTACACGCCGGGCGGATGTGGCCCGCGCCCTTGAGTTTGACACATATGGACTAAATAGAACTTGAAAAGATATATTTTTTAAATGTGATCGCGCAATTCAGATAGAGTTGACGCACTACAGCCTGCATGCCTCAATAAGTCATCCTCCCTCGCTCTTACTTTTTACCGTTCATCTAATGAATACACTGAGTATGGCTTTACCAAAACAATCATTGATGGCGAATAAAGTATCCATTATTCGAGTATGTAGATCGGGATATATATATACATATATATATACCCGTATCGCAGCGAGAAGTAGTGTGTTAAAAAGCTAGAAAAGAAAAGGGAACATTTTAAAAATAACGTAACATGACTGTCAATATACAGTATTTGTTTTGTGAGTGTTACTGAGTGTTGCTGTCATCAAGGATTTGATTATCATTATTTCTTTCAATCAGGTTCGTATTTGTAGGATGTGTTGTGTTCAAGTTACATTCCGTGTTTGTCAATCGTTGTAAAGATGACAGGTTTCATTCATCGATTAGTTTCTTACTGCATCAATAAACAGCTCGTCGTCTTCTTTATCTGAGACCTGACACACTGCATGCACGGGTTTTTTACACTGTCTTCCTTTAGCGGGACATTGACTTTTTCCACCGTGTGCTTTGTTTCCGCAGTAGCTGGATTTATGAATATGCTTGTATGTATCAGACGCTTCATATTTTTGCTGCCTTTTCAATTGTGTAATTGGTTTTGTTCAGCTCTTTGGAACTGTTGCTTTTATCTGTGCACTGCGTCAGTTCACGTGAGAGCTCGGTGTACATGCATCGAAGTTTCCCAGCTGTGCTGGTGCCATCTCGTGCTATGTCCATGGCTGTATTTAATGTTACCTTAGTCCTGGCACTTAAAACTTTCTCTCGCAGTTTACTGAGTTTGTCAAACACCACCCTGACCATCTCATCTTCCTCTGCACAGTCCTTAACCCGTGAATATTTAGTGGGAGTTTGCTATTGGATTGCCGCTGACGGACGGCCTTATATGGGCAGGCACTAAATTACAAACGCCAGCGGCAGCCTGTCTATGAACTTAATTTAAAGTGTAGGTTTACATCGTGCTTTGTTTCAGTAGCAGAACTCATGAATATGGTTGTATATGTCACTCGCCGCTTCTTATTGTTTAGCTGCCTTCTCAATTATATAATGCATGTTTTCTTCAAGCGCTTTTGGAGGTCTTCCTGGTTTTCTATGTACTGCGTGATTACGTGGAGGCGTGATGATGTCACACGAAACTCCGCCCCCACGCATTGAAGCTCATCTCCATTACAGTAAATGGAGAAAAACTGCTTCCAGTTATGACCATTACGCGTAAATTTCGAAATAAAACCTGCCCAACTTTTGTAAGGAAGCTGTAAGGAATGAACCTGCCAAATTTCAGCCTTCCACCCACACGGGAAGTTGGAGAATTAGTGATGAGTCAGTGAGTGAGTGAGGGCTTTGCCTTTTATTAGTATATATATATATATATATGTATATATATGTATATGTATGTATATATATATGTATATATATGTATATGTATGTATATGTATATATGTATATATTTATATATGTATATATAATGTGTGTGTGTATGTATGTATGTGTATATATATATATATGTATGTATATATATATATATATATATATATATGTTTGTATGTGTATATATTACCTCGTATTTCCTGTGTTCCTCGATTTTTTTCTACATTCCTTTAAAGGATGTCTCAGAACAATTACTTATACTTTTCTCCTGGTCTTTTAATCTCCTGAAGCAGCTTCTTGTTTGTCTTGTGTATATTCTTTATATTTTTCCTTATATCATTTGTAACCTTCTTTGTTATCCTTTAGCTCTTTTATAACACCACTGGTAATGGAGTTCCATCTCGGACATCCATCTCTCAAAACAGACTAGACCAAGTTCAAGAGCAGTGATCATTGTGGCTATCGTTACCTTCAGCTTGGACTGTTCATTCTGGTTTTCTCCGTGCTCCGCTGGTGGAGTTGGAGTTGGAGTGGGTGTTGCTGGCTTGTGGTGGGTAGTTGACAGAACAGAAAGTAAAACCATTTTCAGCTTCACTGAACCTTCTGGAATCAATGAGTACTCCTAGCCAGACTCACTTACACATTCACTCCCACTTTCATTCTTGACTAGAGACGATGCAGCAGTGTTAGGCAAAAGCACAGATCTCCTGGGACCTATCTGTTCCAGGTCAATCTCTGGCAGGTCTTACCTTGAACTTGAGGCCTCTTTAGGCTTGGATGAAGCTTTAGCTGTCCTTCCGTTTTTTTTCTGAGCCGTTTTTCTGGTTCAGTAAATACAGGATACCTCGGGATGATGAGGAAAGATAACACCACTGCTAATGGAGTTCCATCTCAGACATCCATCTCCCAAAACAAACTAGGCCAAACCTCCCCAAATGTCAACTGTAATCTTGAAATTTCAACCTTAATCTCTTTGTTTATTTTGTCATTAACGTAGAATGCTATAAACTTAATCTTTAACTTGATGTTTAATTTGCTGGAGTTTCTCAAACCCCATCTTAAGTGTTCCTGACCCAGTCAATGTATATGTACTTTTCAAACAGGCTTTCAGTTACCACAACAGGAGCGCACAGGCAGTAATTGCCACACAGAATACATTACATTTATGATTTTATAGCTTTCTGAACATTTTACATACCATTTTAATGATAAAATGCATTAAAGCAATCCCCCATCCTGCAAGCCTTTGGAAGTAACCTGAATCATGCTAAGGAAACTCACCAGAAAAAGATTCAAACTCCAGGTAGGGAACACCCGGGACACCCTTAATGCAAGGCAGCAGTAGTTTGCCAGCGTGACCCCACATGTGCATTATTTAAATGAAGTTTTAAAAAAAAAATCTGTAAAATTTAATATACATACTTTAATGGATTTCATCATAAAAATTCTGTCAAGTATATATCATAGTATTTTAACAGAACACAGCTTCAAAAGGATAGCTCTTGGAAATCTACATTGACTTAGAAACCAATCATTATCAGTAAATACACACACTCTTCTAATTCTTCCATTTGTTTTCTAACAAATCCAAAGCAGCCATGGTAGTTAATATAGTTTGGCCATTCTGTGCACTATTCTTACAGATTGATCACAATCAAGTGCCTTAAATTAGTAAATAATCTGCAATTAGTTTCGGTTTGTTTGATAAAGCCCACATCATGGATGCAAGTATGAAAATGAAATGGAGGCCAAACAGAAGTAGTAGCACTGCTTTGACGCTTTTGCCACCCATTTACAAAACCAAACAGAAACATACATGTGCATGGTCTGAGGCTTCCGTAAAAATGTACATGCAGTAGCTTTATAGCAAGTTTAATTTTTTACATCTTGATATGAGTGTGGAAACGGGTGTATGCAACAGTTTTGTGCGTACACACCGTTTATACATGATGACTTAGGTCTCGGGCTAACATGTTTCCATTTAAACCTACATGAATCAACAAGTATCAGTATTAATAAATATATTTTATTTTAATATAAATGAGCAGAGAAGGGAAGAACCGCAAAACATATGGGTAAACTTATCAGAAAATAAAAAAAAATAAATAAAGTTTTGTCTTTGACGAATGAAAGCACTAACAAGCCATGTAACTAAATACCAAGTTTTATTATCAATTAGGCCTGGCTTATAATTACAAAACTGGTTGGAACAAAAAAACATGCTGCCACAGTTGATCTCCAGGACTGTAATTGAGTACCCCCATCTGTCAGGGCTCTGTACTAGAGATGACTGTTCTAGCCATTTTAATGGCAATTCCTGAAAATCAAAAGTATTTATAAAGAAAATGTAAAAAAAATCATTATAGTGTCAGCTGCAAATCCAAAATATTTTGGTTTTATTTTAACCTAGTGTCATGTCTGCTTTTTTATTATATATTGTTCTGCATCAAAACAAATTCTGAAAACAAATTACCATGCTTTGCTTTCCTCGAAACTGATAAATGGATTATTACTGTAATTTTTTTTTTATTTAAAATTGACACTGTGTCACTTCTGTTTATTTATATTTATCTGTTTGTGTGTGTGTATATTATTTGATTTATTTTTTTATGTAAATGTAATATTTATTTTGCATTTATAGATTTCAGAGAAGTATGGAATTCCTATAGAAAAGATGATTAAGATATACAAAAAGAGTAAAAAAGGGTAAGTTTCAAACATTTCTTATTCTATGTAAAAACTACTGAAAAGGTACTTTATTTCTGTACAAAATACACCCAAGGCAAGATTATTGTACACAAATCATGAGTTATTGCCATTCATTTTCTACTTTTCTACTGAAAAAGGAGATCACAAAGAATTAACTTTGTCTGCTTTGTTCTAGATTGGAATGGCCTTTTTTTTAGTTTCCTCAAAAATGTTGTCAGATAAAAGGAAATCATGATATGGATTGTAATAAGGTAGCTCAAAACTGAATTTTCTGTAGTCAAAGTCAAGTCAAAGTCACAGCGAGCTTTATTGACATCTCAACCATATACAAGTATACAGTGTAAAAGGCTCGACACACTTAAAAAGGTTTGGGGCTGCCACCCATATATTATTCCTGACTGCAAAAGGTTCTTTAAAATAGTACAGAGATGTTCTCAGTACGGAGTCCAAAACAGAACTGTCAAGCTTTGTAAAAATGGCAGCTTTAACGACCAGACAGGAAGTGACGCAAGGGTGCTGGAAGTGATATGATTCTTCAGGGTGCCGGAACCAGAAGTGATATTCTTCTGGGCGCCGGAACTGGAAGTGACGTCATCTGTTCCGAATTAGACAGTTTTTCCCGTGGCTGGTCTGTAGTGATGACAGGAGAAGGTTTAGTGCACCCCGGCACTCCCTGGCCTGGTGTAGAATAAACTTTGCTTGGTCCATACAACGTCCTCCTAGTCGCACGTGTGTGACATGCCCCCTTCCCCCCCCAGCCCAGACCCATCGGGTCAGGTGTACCTGTCTGAGAAGTCGTGGAATCGAGAAAGGCAGTCTGCATTGGCTTGCAGTACACCACAGTGATAAACGACCAAATACTTATAAGACTGTAGATCTAAAAACCATCTCATGATGTGTGGATTGGACTCCCTATGCAAGGCCATCCACTGTAATGGCGCATGATCTGTCACAAGAGTGAATCCACGCCCCAAGAGGTAATATCTCAGGTGAGTAATTGCCCATTTAACACTAGAATTACCGGAGCCTACGAGAAAACTCGTAAATCTGGCCCACCTTAAATGCGTTTGCACCTCTCCGTCGGTGTCTTTTGTCCTGTAAATGTGCCAATTAAGACAAGCAGCAAGTAGCCTGCTTTTCCTCCCCACTATCGCAGAATGTTCACAAAGTTGTTTCAGCTGATTCCTTGTTTGATTATCTGGGACTGAAGTGCTGGATTTTTAGAGTGGAAATAATAAATTGTTATTTGGAACACATGCATTTCTGTTTGTTAAATATTACAAAATGCAGGCATAAACTATAGAATGCGTGAAGCCTGAAGTCCAAAGATCACATAAGCACTTTCACAAAAGGTTCAAGGACAATACAACAGCTTCCATGGCGTTGCGGTAAGACTTGCTGACTTATAGTCAAGAGTCCCCGGTTCGATCCCCACTGCCTCCTATATTTGCCGTTTTCAATATTTAGCTGCTCTTATTATTCTTATTATACAGTACACACAAACATTTGGTTTGCATCTGTAACAGACCGTGTACATTTATAGTACTCTACTTGTAAAAGTTACCTTTTTTTTTTATCACTTTTATTCTCTTGGTCACGATACATACTACCGCCCTAGGGATCTGACACGGTTAGTTTTTATTTGAAACTGGGAATGACTTTAGATGTGAGTAGTGTTTTGAGACAATGGAACTTGACATTCTCTGATCTGGACGGATAAAAGCTGACACACAAACGTTGGTGAATCTGCTGCCTTCGTATCTCATTGTCACTTGATTTTTTTTTTATTCAGTTTTATTGAGTGTTCCTGCTGATGCAGAATTACTAATGCACCTTATGGTTTATGATGTCCAAAAAAAAAAACAGAGCTGTAGGTATATATGATATTTGAAATTTTTCATTTTCTGACCTTTTATGAGGTCATTTCTGCTCTATCTGCAATCATAAAATTTAAATGCTAATAGTTCTCACACACACACAAGGACAGTCCTTCCTATATTTACGACATGTGTACCTACCTGTTGCAAGTCACACACTTCTCTCTAAGCTGTGGTTTCTATTACACACCTAAAAGAAAGAGACAATATATGTGACATTTTGAAGAAATCATTTTATGACCTGAATAGTACTGTGATGGATGGCCGGCCATTGATCCCGGCCAATACCCCCAAGCCGCCAGGTGGAGCCCTCCTTGCAGCGTGAAGGTTCCCAGAAGACCAGCAGGGCATCATGGGCATTGGAGTTTTTATGCAAAGCCCTGCTGGATGCCGTGGGGGCCACAGGAGGGAGCTGCAGGGAGGACCGAGGGCTTCTTCGTGCCCTGTGACCCGGAGGTTCATCACAGGAAGAGCGACAGACTTCCGGGTTGAAGAAAGGGACTATTTACCCTGACCCGGAAGGAATAAGGACTTGTGGACTATTGGGCAGAAACACTTCCGGGTCAGGAGGTATAAAAGGACTATGGGAACTCGCAGACAATGAGCTGAGCTGGGTGGAAGGGTGGCAACGTGTCTGGGAGCTGGAGGATTGGTTTATTGTATTTGAGACTTAGTATTGTGGTAGAGAGTGTGCTTTGTGCAATGTGGAAGAAAAATAAAGTCAACATTTGGACTTTTACCTGGTGTCTGGAGTCGTGGACAGGAGTTCAAGGGAGCGAGAGCGCCCCCTATCGTTCACAGTACCAATCAGAAAACATTATTGCACTAATGCAATATTTAAAAACAAATAGAGTTAGATCAGGTGTGTTTCTGTTTTTTTTTTTTCCGCATCACTTTTTCCACATTTTGTCATGTTACAAAATGGATTAAATTCATTTTTTTCCTCAGAATTCTGCACACAACACCCCGTAATGACAACGTGAAAAAAGTTTACTTGAGATTTTTACAAATTTGTTAAAAAAAAAAAATTGAGAAAGCACATGTACATAAGTATTCACAGCCTTTGCCATGAAGCTCAAAATTGAGCTCAGATGCATCCTGTTTCCCCTGATCATCCTTGATGTTTCTGCAGCTTAATTGGAGTCCACCTGTGGTAAATTCAGTTGATTGGACATGATTTGGACAGGCAGACACCTGTCTATATAAGGTCCCACAGCTGACAGTTCATGTCAGAGCACAAACCAAGCATGAAGTCAAAGGAATTGTCTGTAGACCTCAGGCACAAATCTGGGGAAGGTTAAAGAAAAATTTCTGCTGCTTTGAAGGTCCCAATGAGCACAGTGGCCTCCATCATCCGTAAGTGGAAGAGGTTCAAAACCACCAGTACTCTTCCTAGAGCTAGCCAGCCATCTAAACTGAGCGATCGGGGGAGAAGGGCCTTAGTCAGGGAGGTGACCAAGAACCCGATGGTCACTCTGTCAGAGCTCCAGAAGTCCTCTGTGGAGAGAAGAGAACCTTCCAGAAGGACAACCATCTCTGCAGCAATCCACCAATCAGGCCTGCATGGTAGAGTGGCCAGACAGAACCCACTCCTTAGTTAAAGGCACATGGCAGCCCGCCTGGAGTTTGCCAAAAGGCACCTGAAGGACTCTCAGACCATGAGAAACAAAATTCTCTGGTCTGATGAGACAAAGATTGAACTCTTTGTTGTGAATGCCAGGCATCACGTTTGGAGGAAACCAGGCAGTGCTCATCACCAGGCCAATACCGTCCCTACAGTGAAGCATGGTGGTGGCAGCATCATGCTGTGGGGATGTTTTTCAGCGGCAGGAACAGGGAGACTAGTTAGGATAAAGGAAAAGATGACTGCCGCAATGTACAGGGACATCCTGGATGAAAACCTACTCCAGAGCGCTCTTGACCTCAGACTGGGGCAATGGTTCATCTTTCAGCAGGACAACAACCCTAAGCACAAAGCCAAGATATCAAAGGAGTGGCTTCAGGACAACTCTGTGAATGTCCTTGAGTGGCCAAGACTTGAATCAGATTGAACATCTTTGGAGAGATATTAAAATGGCTCTGCACCGATGCTTCCTATCCAAGCTGATGGAGCTTGAGAGGTGCTGCAAGGAGGAATGGGCAAAACTGACCAAGGATAGTTGTGCCAAGCTTGTGGCATCATATTCAAAAAGACTTTAGGCTGTAATTGCTGCTAAAGGTGCATCGACAAAGTATTTAGCAAAGGCTATGAATACCAATGTACATGTGATTTCTCAGTTTTTTTATTTTTAATAAATTTGCAAAAACCTCAAGTAAACTTTTTTCACCTTGTCATTATGGGGTGTTGTGTATATACACTCACACACACACACACATATACATATTTATATATATATATATATATATATGTGTATATATATATATATATATATATATATATATATATATACTAATAAAAGGCAAAGCCCTCACTCACTCATTCACTCACTCACTCACTCACTCACTCACTCATCACTAATTCTCCAACTTCCCGTGTAGGTAGAAGGCTGAAATTTGGCAGGCTCATTCCTTACAGCTTACTTACAAAAGTTGGGCAGGTTTCATTTCGAAATTCTACGCCTAATGGTCATAACTGGAAGGTATTTTTCTCCATTAACTGTAATGGAGTTGAGCTGGAATGACGTGGGGGGGCGGAGTTTCGTGTGACATCATCACGCCTCTCACGTAATCACGTGAACTGACTGTCAACACAGTGCGTAGAAAACCAGGAAGACCTCCAAAAAGCGCTTAAGAAAACATGCATCATATAATTGAGAAGGCAGCGAAACAATAAGAAGCGAGCGAGTGACATATACTACCATATTCATGACTGCTGCTACCTCGGAAAGAAAGCAAAGTGTAAACCTAAACTTTAAATTAAGTTCATAGACAGGCTACCGCTGGCGTTTCACATGCCCACAGGTAATGCGGGATACAAGCTTAATGAGAGGGCGCAGGATATAGCGAGAGTTTTGATCACTTTATAACTAAGTTAAAATTGTAGGTGAAGGGGTGTGCTTATGCAAATTCGAGACTGTGTTTGTGGGGGATTGACAGTTAAAGGCGGGGGTGGGAGTCACGTCATCATCTCCCCTCCCATTCATCTCATTTGGCTCTGAGCTGAGCTCTGCAGCTAACGCCGTCTTCCGAAGCAACTTCGTCAGACTGCCACCAAATACTCACAGAAAAATCCACAAGTTAATACACACGCTGTCTCTATAGAGTTTCTCCACACTGAATTCTCCAGGCACTACTTACAAAAGGTTACATTGACAATCACAGCTGAGAAGCTTCGATGCATGTGCTCCATAACGCGTTAAAAAATAATGCATTTAATCACACTTTGCTTTACAAGCAAGGGAGCTTTGTCAATGCATGATTTCCTGGTACACCGATTACTTTGATCAGCGCATCCCGATTCATTTTACCCTCGCACCACCTTAGTTTGAGAAGAAGTATGAAAAAATGAGGTTAACACAGAAAAACAGATCACCAATTCAAGCTTTATGAATAATCGATTCGCCATCAATAATTGTTTTGGTAAAGCCATCCTCCTTCCATTTTATAATTTTTCCGCCACTAGCGTGATTAAATGAGCGGTAAATAAAGTAAGAGCAAAGCGAGGGTGACTTATTTAGGCAGGCATATATATGACAGCAACACTCATGACAATGTCAATCATGTTACGTTATTATTAAAATGTTTCCTTTTCTTTTCATTACTTCTTTAACACACTACTTCTCCGCTCTGAGGGCGGGTATTTTGAGATATATATATATATATATATATATATATATATATATATATATATATATATATATATATATATGAATGACCTCAAAGAGGTCATATACATATATATATACTGTGTGTATATATATATATATATATATATATATATATATATAAACTGCTCAAAAAAAATTAAAGGAACACTTTGAAAACACATCAGATCTCAATGGGAAAAAGAAATCCTCCTGGATATCTATACTGATATAGACTGGGTAATGTGTTAGGAATGAAAGGATGCCACATCGTTTGATGGAAATGAAAATGATCAACCTACAGAAGCCCTGAATTCAAAGACGCCCCAAAAATCAGAGTGAAAAAATTATGTGGCAGGCTAGTCCATTTTGCCAAAATTTAATTGCAGCAACTCAAAATTATGCAGCACTTTGTATGGCCCCTGTGTTCTTGTATACATGCCTGACAACATCGGTGCATGCTTCTAATGAGATGACAGATGGTGTTGTGGGGGATCTCCTCCCAGATCTGGACCAGGGCATCACTGAGCTCCTGGACAGTCTGAGGTGCAACCTGGTGGCATTGGACGGACCAAAACATAATGTCCCAGAGGTTTTCTATTGGATTTAGGTCAGGAAAGTGTGGTGGCCAGTCAATGGTATCAATTCCTTCATCCTCCAGGAACTGCCTGCATACTCTCACCACATGAGGCCAGGAATTGTCGTGTACCAGGAGCCACTGTACCAGCATAGGGTCTGACAATGGGTCCAAGGATTTCATCCTGATACCTAATGGCAGCCAAGGTGCCTTTGTCAAGCCTGTAGCAGTCTGTGTGACCCTCCATGGATATGCCTCCCCAGACAATCATTAACCCACCACCAAACTGCTCATGCTGAATGATGTTACAGGCAGCTTAATGCTCTCCATGGCTTCTCCAGACCCTTTCACTTCTGTCACGTGCTCAGGATGAACCTGCTCTCATCTGTAAAAAGCACAGGGCACCAGTGGTGCATCTGCCAATTCTGGTATTCTATGGCGAATGCCAATCGAGCTGAATGCTGCTGGGCAGTGAGCTCAGGGCCCATTAGAGGACATGGGGCCCTTGGGTCACCCTCATGAAGTCTTTCTGGTTGTTTGGTCAGAGACATTCACACCAGTGGCCTGCTGGAGGTCATTTTGTAGGGCTCTGGCAGTGCTCATCCTGTTCCTCCTTGCCCAAAGGAGCAGATACTGGTCCTGCTGATGGGTTATGGACCTTCTATGGCCCTCTCCAGCTCTCCTAGAATAACTGCTTGTCTCCTAGAATCTCCTCCATGCCCTTGAGACTGTGCAGGGAGACACAGCAAACCTTCTGGCAATGACACGTATTGATGTGCCATCCTGGAGAAGTTGGACTACCTGTGCAACCTCTGTAGGGTCCAGGTATCAT